>NC_053493.1:274449990-274749990 GCF_905171775.1 Rana temporaria
TACAAATATGTGTGTGGGGCCTTGCACCCGTGTTTACACAAGCGCAGGGGATACCAGCTATTTATTATTATGGGCAGTTGTGGCTCTTGGGTGCATTGAAAAAAGAAGTGTGTATGTATGTATGTATGTATGTGTGTGTGTGTGTGTGTGTGTTTTTATGTAAATGGTGTGAACAGGGCAGTTGTTTTCTGTGTGCCCTTGTGGTGACTGGCATTGGTCAAATACAAAAAACACCAGTCACCTCACACTGTGAGAAGGCCAGTAAACCGTTTCTGTACTTCTCCTCATAATAAAGCGAGGTCAAATGGCTCCACATAAACGCACCTTCCGCTTTATGGACCTGGATGTATTTTATTTTTAAAATATTCACCACTGATACTTCAAGAGTATACTGATACTTGAGATTCAATTGACTATTCAGTATCCCTTTAAATTTACCTCACAAACCCCTCAGAGGCCAAACACTGTGTATGCTGATTGTTCGACATGATTGTATTAAGTGAATAAAAAAATAAATCCCAGGCCTTGCAGTACAACAAATTCCCCCTGTCCATGAATCTCATTTATTACACCGGTCTCCATTTTACGGCTGCTTGTGTTATGTGAGTGGAGAGGCTGAGGAGCACCTGTATGTAATTATTGGCATAGCTCAGCAATGGAAGGAGACATCTTTAGTCTCCTCAGGGTAATGGCAATAGCCATCTTGAATGATATGGGTTAGGAGGACTCGTCATGTGTTATTCTTTGAGGTCTCGGCACAGGCGGCATTCTATTTAGTGCTTCCAAGACCTCAGAAGTGGCAGTTTACAGAGTTAATTACTAGCAGATTGTTGAAGCAAGGAGTTACTCAAGCCATTTACGTGGAGCAGGGCTGCTTGTTTTTCCACAACTTTTTTTTTTTTTAATTTTTTTATTCTGTAGTAAGCATGTTTTGGGAGTTGCGTAACTCGGCTTTGTGGTGTGAATTTGAACATTTGGAGTGTGCTAGGACACTTGGGTCAGAGCGACCTCTGTAAAATCACTCGATAATGCTGGTGAGACGTTCTGTGTCAGGGTTACAGATAGAACAGAGGGGAGGGAGCCAAACGTTCGACGTCACCAGCATTAATGATGCTTTTGTGAGGAGATGACCTTTTTAATTCGGAGAGGCCCATGCTGACAAATATCAGAAACCCTTCATTGTGTCTTTTTAATTTGGTTTCATTGACTATGTAGAAGCTGTGGGATGGAACTTTGGAGCAATTAAGTTTCTGAGCTGTATTTAAAAAAAATAAAAATAAAACATGTAGAAAATGTGATATTTGATAACGTATGAGCAACCGAACGAGGATGGCGAGGGATGAAAT
Organism: Rana temporaria; assembly: GCF_905171775.1. Lineage (NCBI taxonomy): Eukaryota > Metazoa > Chordata > Amphibia > Anura > Ranidae > Rana > Rana temporaria. Next base: position 274,451,337 of record NC_053493.1, read on the forward strand.
GAAATGACCGTTTGTTCTTTGCTCTTGTATGTTTGTATACAGCACAATTGGCGTTCTTCTGGAATGAGCTGCAAACAATAGCAGGACATTCACACGCTGCAGCCCCAGTCTCTGTTTATTCTTCCTTCCACAGGTGCTGGATTGGGTGTGCTTGGGGTGGAAGACTGGAACTTTTTTTGGCAGCAAAGTACGAATTGAGCAATCTGCTCTGCTCAGTTTACTGTTTCCACTTCTAACGTTTTTTTTTTTTTTTTTCCTTTATGTCGACTTAAACCTCATTTGTGGGTTTTGCTGAATTTTTCTACCGTGTTACTCCAAATCCATTGGGAGGCCACTTGGGCTCTTTATGAAGTTCTCCATAAATAATGTAATATGTTTAATATTCCACTCTTTAAGCTTCAGTTATGGTAATTTTCACAGCACCCTTTTTAATTGATAAAAAAATATTCCTTCTTCAACTTAATTACATTAATAATACATTTCCTGTTGTAATTATCATTTAAAAACATGCTTATACATGTTAATGTCTCAGAAATTGGGTTTGTTAGTGTAAAGTCAGGGAATTTTTTTTTTCTTTAAATACAAAGCATTGATTTAAATGATAAATACCAGTAAAGATCAGAAGACATTCGTCCAGGAGGGAATCGGCCATGCACAAAATTATTGCACACTCTGATTACCTAGTGATAATAATATTATGTTAATGGTTCCTTTTTAAAGTGCACTTGTCATTCCCTAAAACCCAATAAACTGACTAAAACAGCTTTTTTTTCAAATGAAGGAACCCTTTCTGATCCCTGGGACCTCCTGCTAATAATTTAAACTTCAGCTCACAGGACATTATCATTACAGTAACTTGTGAAAATCAAAACAAAAGAAATAAGAATTTGGCATATGTAGCATATGTGACCCCTTGGGGCTGATATGTACAAACATGTCTGTTTTTTTTTTTTTACCATTTTTTTTCATTATACTGAACAAAAATTGTAACGGGCACTAAAGAGATGTAGACCATGAAAATAGTCATGCTTTCACATTTGGTGTTAGGGGTGAGGTGGCCCTTTACATGGCTTGTTGGTGAGATGGCCCTTTACATGGCTTGTTGGTGAGGTGGCCCTTTACATGGCTTGTTGGTGAGGTGGCCCTTTACATGGCTTGTTGGTGAGGTGGCCCTTTACATGGCTTGTTGGTGAGGTGGCCCTTTACATGGCTTGTTGGTGAGGTGGCCCTTTACATGGCTTGTTGGTGAGGTGGCCCTTTACATTGCTTGTTGGTGAGGTGGCCCTTTACATGGCTTGTTGGTGAGGTGGCCCTTTACATGGCTTGTTGGTGAGGTGGCCCTTTACATGGCTTGTTGGTGAGGTGGCCCTTTTACATGGCTTGTTGGTGAGGTGGCCCTTTACATGTCTTGTTGGTGAGGTGGCCCTTTACATGGCTTGTTGGTGAGGTGGCCCTTTTACATGGCTTGTTGGTGAGGTGGCCCTTTACATGTCTTGTTGGTGAGGTGGCCCTTTACATGGCTTGTTGGTGAGGTGCCCCATTTAAATGGCTGGTTGGTGAGGTGCCCCATTTGAATGGCTGGTTGGTGAGGTGCCCCATTTGAATGGCTGGTTGGTGAGGTGCCCCATTTGAATGGCTGGTTGGTGAGGTGCCCCATTTGAATGGCTGGTTGGTGAGGTGCCCCATTTGAATGGCTGGTTGGTGAGGTGCCCCATTTGAATGGTTGGTGAGGTGCCCCTTTTAAATGGCTGGTTGGTGAGGTGCTCCTCTACATCTCTGGTTGGTAAGGTGCCACCTTATATTGGTGGTGGTTGTGGGGAAAATAATGCTCTTTGATATTCAATGGGAAGAGGAATGCTTTAGAAATAGTTTGAAAAGATCATTGGTGTTAATAGTTGCTTTTTTGAGAGGCAGAAATTGCTCAAGGAACCCCCTAGCAACCTCTGGAGGAACCCAGATTAAGAGCCACAAATGCGGTGGGTGGTATTTTACCGCACTGTAAAATGCCAGTCACAGTAGCGCAGGGGTAGGCGACCTTTGCCCTCCAGCTGTGGAGAAACTACAAGTCCAATGAGACATTGCAAGTCCCTGAGAATCGCAGGCATGACTCCTAGAGGCAGAGGCATGATGGGATTTGTAGTTTCACCACATCTGGAGGGTTGAGGTTGCCTACCCCTGCAATAAGGACACACAGAACACCGTTGTTTTCTATGTGTCCTACTCCCACTGAAATGCAGCTCAGAGCTGCGCTGCAATGATCTCAGATAAAATGCCTACATGCTGCATTTCATCGCAGTGCACTGGATCACATTGCACAGGATTGTATGTCGCTGCACAGCAGAGCAACGACATGGATGAAGTGTCACTTTTGTGCACTTCAAATTAAGTTCATCCAGATAGAGAGAGAGCGGGAGAAAAAACAAAACAAAAAAACAGCTGTGTGATGTGTTTAAATCACGCACCACGCCGCCCCTTACTGCAGCTGGAACTGTGTGGCAGCTGGCTGTTCATTGTAGATGGGCCCATAAGAAAGGCCTGCCAGAAGAATTTAAGTGCCTGCACAAACATTTGCCAATGCCCATTGCCCAGTCCTGATCACTACCTGCTCATTATTGATATGTTTAGCCTTGCTGGTCTAATATTAGATGCAGGAGGGGTTGCGCCAAGGTTTTGGGGCTCCATGGAGATGTTTAAAGGTATGTGCAGGCATCTCTAGGTGACCGTGTATCACTCATGTAGCCAGTTTAGCAGGTTTTAGGTAGTGACAGTTGGACTTGAACTTGTATGATTGACAAAAACAAACCTTTTTGTATACGCTTATGCAAAAAGAACAATGGTCTTAAAAAGATCCAGAGAAGAACTTGTCAACCCCCAGAAGCCATATTCTCACTTTTATTTTTTAATTTTTACAATTAAAAAAATGAAAGTGAGAATATGATTAAAATAAGAAAAGTTTACGCAGCCTTTGCCAGACACCACATGCATAAAGCACAATAGGCAAAGAATACATAACTTTTTATTTTCACCACATAACTGTAATTTTCACATCTCTGTGGACTTGACTAAAAAAAATGTCCCTGTTTTTGAAAAGAATGTTTGTCCTGGAGTGTTAGCTTTGTGAATTGAGCCCAATGTATTTTTATGTGCTTAACTGATATAGAAAAGTATTTATAACTTTTTGGAGCTTTGAGATTGTTGTTGTTAAAGTGTTTTCTTGGCTATTAAATGTTCAGATGAGTCATTCCATTCACTTTAAGCCCTGGTTCACAATGGTGCGGTTTGACATGTCATTTGCTGGCACTGTCCTAATCGGTGCGATGCTGCATCTGCGGTGCTGCACCGATTTCAAAAAGTAGTTTCTGTACTAGTTTTTGCGATATTTTTTTTTTACATTGACATCTGTGGAGATTTTTTTTGGGGGGGGGTGGGGGGGCAGGTACCTTTTTTGACAGATAATTTGCATTGGAGAAAAGGTAGTTTTGGGCACTTAAAAATAAAAATAAAATAATAATTAAATAAATGTATGTAAATATACATTGGTTCAATTTAAAGAGCTTTCAACGTGACTACATCTAGAGATACTTCTGATCACATTAATATCCAGGTGCGGGAGGTTTGGCATATGATGTTAAACTGTATGCTCCATAAAAATAGTTGTTTTGTTTAGGGTAGATTGGGGAAGGGAAAGAACCCATGTGAGGTTTTTACTACAATCCAGTACTCCATGAGAGAATTTAGCCCTCCTGCAGACAATGTTTTACCAAAGTGTGGAGAACTACCCAACTGCAACCAAGACAGAACTAAAAATGCTTTCTCTTATCGTCCATGGACGGACACAGCTCCTTAAATCTTGACAAGTGGGTTATGTTCCCTGTTTACAGGAGAGGACTAGGCAGAAACATGTTAAATAGTTAAATACATGTTACATTAACAGAGTTGAACAGCCCCGCCCAGGGGGCGGTCCCTCCAGACATAACCCTCCTCACTGCAGCTTGCAGCCTCAGTTTCGTTCTGCCTAGCAAAGGAGAAGGACGTATGGCTCCCTTTGGGCCCAGCGCCCTGAGGAGAAATTTTATTTTATTTTACTTTATTTTTTCTTGAAGAATCTTCTTTCAACTGTTGGCTGAGAGACAGGCTGGATATTATAGATCCTTGTAGTCTACTCAGTCCGACCAGCAAGCGTGGGCACACCTTTGCAAAGAGGCTTGGTCTGCCACGCCATACCTCATGACTCCTGAGGTGGCCGGTGAGCTTTGCTCCGAGGTCCACATATGACTGAGCTGTGGTGTTGCCTCAATCACAGTGGACCGGGCCGACAGCTACCTCCATTTCGGTTGTAGTTCTGTCAGGAATGCGTCAGCGAGTCCTCGCTTGGACGGGTAAGTACAGTCCCTCCTGCTTCGGTGGGTTGGTACGGCTGGGCATTCCTGGGGTTCGGGGGTCCCTTCCCCTTACTTCCCTGCTCCTTTCCCTTGCTGCATTGCTAACATTGCCGCTGTCAGGGGGGAGGGGGCCTTCCTGAGGGGACTGTTATCTGGCCTGTGTTTTTTCTTTTTTGTATTGGGCTTTCCTGTGAGGTAAAAAGCCCTGTGATGAGCACAGATGTTTATGATTATACTTCAGCAGACGCTGACTGATTGGTGACACCTGTAATGGTTTTGCTTTTTATGCTGTATCTGTGTCTTATCCTTAAATAAAACAGCCCTATGAGGCTTTTCCTGTTTAAACACAGGTCCCTGCAAAAGTTACCTCATGGTTCTTTTCCTCACAGGCAGCGCTGTGCAGTCTCCTCCTGAGGGAGTCCCCTGGTTACCCCTGGTCAGCGCAGCAAGTGGGTGAGAGGCCCTGAATAGGGCTCTAGGAGCTTTTGTCTATTTGTATGGACAGGTGTGCATATTATAATACACACTATGTAAATATTGGAGTCAGTATCTGGGTCCTTCCCCACATGCTGGTGGTGGCAGCAGGTGTTGGCTCCTGTGATTCCCACAGAGTTTTTATTGTTAGTCCTGGACACAGTTTGTGCCAGGGTGGGGGTGGACTGCGGGCGGGCGGTAAAAGAGTGCCCCCTTCCCCCGTTATCCCCTGGGGAATGCTCTGTTATGGAGCCATGGACTAGGTACCTAGTTAAAAAAAAAAAAAAAAAGGCAGAATAAGGCATTTATGGGTGCGCTTTTTACTGCTGCAAGGGACTCTCCTAAGCTGCATAGTGCATCTGGGTTTCCGCTGAGGGCTCGGTCTTTTTTGGATCACACAAATCAGACCGCTGTGTAGGTTTTTTCCTTCTGTGCCCTTCTTTGATAATTTCTGAGATGCGGAATGAGAAAAGCCACTGAGGGCTTTTGTAGTCCCTCACCGCCGGGCGGGAACCCCTACTTGTATGGATCTGACTGATAGAAGATCCGAAGTACTGACCCGTTCCATGTTTACCATGCTGGGGTCTGGCTTGCGGCCTATTGTGGCCACTACACTGGGGTCTCAGTGGTCGCTGGCGCTATTTTTTGGGAGATTTTTCAATTACATTGAAAACTCCCATTGGCGCCCATTTTGTCGTAACCACGCTATGGCGCAGCTTACATTGTGCTGGCCTTTTTCCTGTGGCCGCGTTCTGAACGCTCGGCGGCCATCTTGGAGTAGTCCTGACCCCTAGTGCTGTATACAACTCGCAGAGTGAGCATTTTGCACCAGACAGTGGAGGAGCACCGACTCTCTCCTGAGGTTATTAGCCTAGCGGACCAGCTGGTCCAGGGCCTCATATAGGTCTGTGATGCTTCATTGAATGCTGCGCCCTTGTTATCCAGGGCGTCTGTTTCAGAATGGTTTTATGCACACGGTGGTGTAGTGCTTAACTCCATTACTTGGCAGCAAAAGAGTCATTGGTTCGAATCTGCACACTGACGCCAATCTGCCTGGAGCTTGCATTGTCGCTCCCTGTGTCTGTGTGGGTTTCCTCCGGGTACTCCGGTTTCCTCCAAAGACATGTGTGCATACACCTACATAATATACATACACACTATGTGTGTGTATTATTTAGGGGCAACCCTCCCAGGCCGTCAAAGGCCCAGCTGGGGGACTAATCTGTCCCTGGGTGCATAAGCCGATCACACCGGCACCCAAATCCTGCCAATGTATATAGCCTTCCCTCCCTGTCTCTAGGTGGGAGGGGCGGCTTGCAGGTTCACAATTCAGTGAAACCTCCCTGCTCTCCGACTAGTGGGTCTGCGAGGTGGTCTCTTTGGAGTACTAGATAGGGTTTCCTCCTATCCACAGAACAAAGTTCTGTCCTTGTGTCTTCCCCTCCCGGCACGTCGGTCTGCCTTGGGCAGTGTGGGTTTTGCTAAGCTGCAAGGTAATTTTACCTTTCCTGCAGGACGAGAGTTTTGGGGTTTTCTATGGGCCTCAGGCCCTAAATACCTTTGTGAACGTCGGGTAGTTCCGCATGGAATCCATTTGTTTGGTGGTAGCTGCGCTTCATCCGGGGGATGTCCTGACGTCCTCGGACATCAGGGACGCATACATGCATGTCCCGTTTTGCACATGTCACAGTGTTTTTTTCTGTGCTTCGTGATGAGAGAAGGGTCTCTGTCAGCCTGTGGCCCTCCCTTTTGATCTGGCGTCAGCACCATGGGTTTTCAGCTAGGAGCTCGCACTTATTTGAATTTTGTTGGGACAGCGAGGCTTTGCCTCATTGGCTACTTTGACGACTTTCTTCTGAGAGCAGCTTCTGTCTCCGACCTAGTGGATGGGTTATTCCCATTCAGACCCTCCGAAGATTCGGGTGGATGTTAAACGTTTAGGCCAGAAAGTGTAGCTCAGTGGCAGCAAGCCTGCCCTACATGTATGCGACCCAGGGTTCAAATTATGGGCATGCTAGGTTCCGACTCAGCGTTGGAGTATCTAGTGTTGATCCAGACTCCTCAGTGGCAAAGGTCCTTCTTCCCCTGGAGAAATTGCAGACTCTTCAGTCTGCGGAGAAGGTATTGGCATCACGCAATCGGTCTTCTCTCCGGGCGCCTGCTGGTTCAGGGTCTGTGGGTAGCCTCCTTCAAGGTGGTACTGTATGCCCAGTTCCACACCCTGGTTTTCCAGTGGAACTACTGTCCAGGTGGTAAAAATCTCTTGTCTCTGAAATCATTAGATTCCTGTGCGCCACCTAGTCAGAGTCTCTCTGAGTTGGTGACAGAGATTCCCGACTCTTCGGTCCGGGAAGTTGTCCCTTCCTTCCAGTGGTCGGTGTTTACGACGAATGCCAGCTCACGGGTTGTGAACCTGGAGGTTCACAAAACTGGGGGGTCCAGTCGGCCCTGAGTCGCTGGACTTGCGTGGACCTATGACCACACCTCCTTGAATGTGTCTGGTCTCGGTAGCTACCCAGGGTCGGGCCTGGCTAGTGCCTGGTGGAAGACCGCCTGGGAATACCAGGTGCTGTCTACTGTTCATTGTCCTACTATTTTAGGCGATCAGGCTATGCTTCTCCTTGTGGTCGACCAATCTGGTTTCAGCCGGACAACGCCACGGCCGTGGCTTCAGTCTACCATCAGGTATGCCGGCAGGCAGACTACTGGAGTCGCCAGATGCTGGGCCAGGGCGACTGGTCTTTGTGCTTGGGGTGTTTCGGCTCCCTTGCAGGAGGTGAGCCTCACATGGCATGGATCTCCTGGCAGCTTGTCTCCGCCGCAAGGGTGTCAAAGTTAGTGGCCAGGTCTAGTGATCTTGTACAGACGCGTCAGTCGCGCTGGAGGCCCTGTGTTGTCTGTATCGGTGATTTTTTTGCCATTCCTCCATGGTAGTTGCTTCCTCGGCCGCTCCACAGAGTGGATGCTGAGGAGATCCCGATGATTCTAATCGCTCCAGATTGACCTTGGCATCCTTGGTACGCTGATATCGGGCGCCTGGTAGCGGAGGCACCCTGGTGATTGCTAGGGCAGGAGGTTCCTGTCTCAAGGTCCCATACTTCCTCCTGTTGTACAGTCACTGACTTGCTTAACATGGTTATTGGAAGCCAGACTTTAGGTGACCAGGGTCTGTCTGACTCGGTCATCTCAACAGGGCACCGTAGTCTTCTTCCGGAGGATCTACCGTCGCACCTCTCTTGGTGCGAAGGGATGGAGTGACGTCCACGGGCGTACTTTCAATGTCCAGGGTCCTGCTGTTTTTAAAGCTTGGATTGGATCTAAAAATTGCTTAAAGCACCGTTTGGGGGCAGATTTCAGCCTTGGCTGTGTTCTTTTAGTGGCCTTTTTGCGGCCCGTTCCCTGGTGGGTCCCCTTTTTTTGTGTGCAAGGGGTTTGTCATATACTTTCCCCTCTTGGCCCATCTCTTCCCCCATGAGTTTTGACTCTGGTGCTCTCGGTTCTTCAGGAACCTTCCTTTTGGAAACATCAGAGAGATTTTCTCTTGACACTATCTCAGAAGGTGGCCCCTTTAGTGGCCTTTACCTCTGTTAGAGGGGTTTCTGAGTTGGCGGTCTTGTCTTGCAAGCCGCCATGCTTGATCCCCCATAAGGATTAGGTGATGGTGCGCCCGCGACCTTCCCTTCTTCCGAAGGAGGTTTCGGCCTTTCATACTTTAGGCGTGGTACGCGCTTTGCGGGTATACCAGCCTACTACGGCTCCATTTCGGAGCTTCTGACTCTCTTTTGTGTCGGTGTCTGGTCCACAAAAGGGCCTGGCGGTCTCGTCGACCACCATTTCTCGGTGGATCGGGCAGGCCGTCATACAGGCCTATGCTCCTAAGGGCGGGCCCCCCTTTCCGGTCACGGCACTTTCGACCAGGGCAATTGGTGCTTCCTGGGTTTTTTTTTTTTTGTTTTTTTTTTTTCCCGACATCATGCGTCGGTCTCACAGGTGTGCGAGGCGGCGATTTGCTCGTCCGTTCACGCTTTTTCCAGAATTTACATGGTTGCTGTGAGTGCATCTTATGATGTTTTTTTCAGCCGCTAGTTTTTGCCGGCGGCTGTTTAAAGTTGCACCTCCTCCGTTGAGGAGCTCTGCTTGTTTTGGGGTGAAGTTAAAATTGTTTTTACTGATATATTTCCCACCCCTCGTTTTTTGACACTGCTTGGGGACGTCCCACTTGTCAAGATTTAAGGAGCTGTGTCCGTCCATGGACGATAAGAGAAAATAGGATTTTTTTGTACTCACCGTAAAATCCTTTTCTCTGAAGTCCATGGACGGACACAGCTCCCACCCCTCCTTTTTAGGTTTGTACTGCTTGTTACGAACTGAGGCTGCAAGCTGCAGTGAGGAGGGTTATGTCTGGAGGGACCGCCCCCTGGGCGGGGCTGTTCAACTCTGTTAATGTAACATGTATTTAACTATTTAACATGTTTCTGCCTAGTCCTCTCCTGTAAACAGGGAACATAACCCACTTGTCAAGATTTAAGGAGCTGTGTCCGTCCATGGACTTCAGAGAAAAGGATTTTACGGTGAGTACAAAAAATCCTATTTTTCTTTCAGTAAAGTGCAGAGTCACTGTCAGATTTTTATTGTCAGTGTGACTGATGCACATTTTTCCTCACTTCCTGTCTGGTGAATCTTTAGAGCAGGAAGTGAGGGCAGGGCTAGCCATACATGTATATATCTCTCATTCAGCCTCACAGATTGATCCTTGACGAGAGAGGTCATTTGATTTCCCCCCATCCACAATAAACGCCATGAATGGAGGAATCTTCACTGCTGACCATTTGTTTTCAGGCAGCTACAACAACTGTCACCCAAACTGTGGAAACATCTGAAGGGATGTGGTCACTTTTTGGCTGACGGTTATAAACCAGGCTCCCTTTTTTTTTTAATTATTATTATTTTTGTTGAGCTGAGTTATGCCGGTGGGGATACCTACTACCTGAATTCTGGGAGATTCTGCAGGATATGGTTGAAATCCAAGCGGTGTATAGCCAGCCTAAATCTCTCTAAGGCTGGCCATATATTATACAATTTTCTTGTACAATTTTCCTTTAGCTTTACCAAAACCTTATAATATGAGGTCAAATCTAAACTAGGGATGCACCAATACAAGTTTTTTTTTAAGACCAAGTACGAGTACAGATACTTTTTCTCAAGTGCTCACCCATACCAATTTTTTTGACCATGGGATTTCAACCCCCTCCAGTGCAACTTTGTTCAGCGATTCAGTTCCGAATGGTCAATGTGCATGGCCATGGAAATCACGCCTGAACTGTGCTCAAAATTGTAAAAATGCGCTGCGGCTGGGCCATGCATATGTGAAGTGGCTCCATTTGAAAAAGCTTTAGGTTCACTTGTCATGCGACTTGGATGTTCAAAACGCGTCCAATTCGCATATGTGTGAACCGGGTTTAATGGTAGTGGTTACAGCCTGCGGACTTGAAGGTATTGGAACATTTGCACAAGTACTCGTGCAAATGCTTGGTATCGGTGCAATGCAATCAGGCAGACCCTTGTACTTCATGGTTGAAAGTAAGTCTGAAGGAAATTGAATAAGAAAATTGTATGATGTATGGCCAGCCTAAGGCCCTGTTTACATTGGTATTAGAAACAGGCGTTTGGGGTGAGTTTTTCTGAACTCCTAGCAAAATGGCCTACAATGGATATATACAGAGAACAGAGCGTTCTCCTGTAGCGTTTGCTTGCTTTGCGTCACTCTGCTGCAAAATTTAAGATGCATGTCCAGTCTGGTTTGAGTTAAAGCTTGTCAACTTATTGCATTCTAGTCAATGGTAATTCACCGTAAATGCGCTTGTAGTGGGTTAACAGCACGTTTGCCAAGCATTTATTAAATATCATTAAGATGGCAAAAAACAAACAAAAAAACAACAATCTCGCTTGGGATATACTGGGGTATATTTTTTAAACGTGTAAAAAAATGCATGCTAACAGTATAGGCATGTTTGGTTCGCGTTGGCGTCAACGTTAGATTTTTTTGTAAGTGTAAACTTGGCTGTACGGAGCTCTAGATGGTGCTTAAAACGTGACCCCGCTCTTGTATACTAGTGACATGTGCCCTTATCAATATGAAGTATTCATACCCTAGTTATCATGTGTTTGCCCCAGTAGATTGGTACTATAAAACTAAGCGAACAAGTTTTCAATATACTTGTACTGATTGAACTGCTCGGCATAATATGCAAAAACCAACTTTGTGAAAGTAGCTTTGTGCATCAGTTTGGGCACATCACCCACATGGCAGTGCTCGGGCCTGGAGTCGGGCACTGAACATCAAGGGGAATGAGGTGTAACAGGCACCATGGAAGTCGGTGAGTAAAAGGGTCTGATGATGATGAATATAAAGGTATCATTTGGCATTCATGGTGCCCACTGGGTGGGTTTACTCAACTCGGCAGTTTGAATCAAAGTAGTGTCTTTCTTTTTTTTTTTTTTGGGCTCTGATTAAACTAGCATACAGTGATGTATGATGAAAAAAAAACTTGTTCCAGCGTGCTTTGTGTTGTGAATACTCACTTGGTAAAATGACCTTTGAGTCTACAGTGTTCTGAAAGCAGATACATTTGTTTCACAAGGCTAAATGTATGATGAAGGTTGAAGAGGACCTGCAGGGATAATAGACCCTTCTTTCCAAATGTGTGTTTTTTTAATCCAAGAACTTTTCAGCGGGGGTTGTACAAGTTCTCATTCATATACAAGGGATGGCATGCATTTTTTCTAACCCTGTTATATTGGAGTTCTCGTCTGTCCAAACAATGTGTTCTTTGCTGCCATCTTCACATGTGGAGTACATTGGCTTAGTGTTTCTCCGAGACATCAGAGTTCTAGTAAATGGTATCCATCTATTTTATTTGTCCTGGGAGCTGGTTATGGATTTTTGAGGATCCCTCGGACTGGTGACGTAGCCAGTAATAAATAACACTTGGACCCATTCTTGAGGGCATATTTTTGTGGTGTTGGCTGTAAATATGTTCTAGCTAAATCCATTTAGTTTTCATGTTCTTGTCTTCCAACAGGGGCTAACCATTAAGATTTTATGACTTGACCTGAGTGCTCAGTACTGCATTTCATTCCGTTTGACCATGTGTATGGACACAAGATTTCCAATGTAATCCTCTACTATATAAGTGTCAAACACAAGACCCGTGGACCGAATCCGGCCCTCCAGGCCATTTCATGTGGCCCTCGCACCTCTCCTGCAGCTGCAGGAGATCTCCAGCCCTCCTCTGGTCCTCCTCCAGACCCCTACTTTCTGCTTTTAAGCAATGCATTCAGCTTCTTCCCAGAAGCAGCATAAGGAAAGGGGGGTGCACTGTGATGTAAGGGAGGGTGGCGGACTTGACTTCTGATGGTGGGGTGGCGCTTGACATCTAATGTAAGGGGAGGGGATGCGCTGGACATCTAATCTCACAGATACAACCGGCCCTTTTGAGGGCAATCCTAATGCTGATGCGGCCCACAATGAAATTAAGTTTGACACCCCTGGTCTACTATATCACTGTTCTGTGATCTAATGTGTCGCCTGGTATTTTTTTCTATTTTTCTTTTTCTTCTATTATAAATTCTATTATTGCACCAACTTATGTGTAATAATACATTTGCAACATTTGGTCTCGCACAGTTGTTAAACTGGTTTCTAATAAAAAGAAAGGGGAAAACTAGGTGAAGAATAGGTTTCTATTGAAGGCTCGACATATGCAGAACCATTATACTAGGGTTGTCCAGATACCGATACCAGTATCGGTATCGGGACCGATACCGAGTATTTGCGGGAGTACTCGTACTCGCGCAAATACCCCCGATACCTAAATAGAATACTTCCCCCCCCCCTTTCCCCCCCCCCGCCGCTGCCGCCGCATCGCGCCGCCGCATCGAGGGACATGGCTAGAGGGACATTGCTGCATATGTGAGGGACATGGCTAGAGGGACATTGCTGCATATGTGAGGGACATGGCTGCATATGCGAGGGACATGGCTAGAGGGACATGGCTGCATATGTGAGGGACATGGCTAGAGGGACATTGTTGCATATGTGAGGGACATGGCTAGAGGGACATTGCTGCATATGTGAGGGACATGGCTAGAGGAACATGGCTGCATATGTGAGGGACATGGCTAGAGAGACATTGCTGCATATGTGAGGGACATGGCTAGAGGGACATGGCTGCATATGTGAGGGACATGGCTAGAGGGACATGGCTGCATATGTGAGGGACATGGCTAGAGGGACATGGCTGCATATGTGGGGGACATGGCTGCATTTGGGGACACATTTAAAAAAAGTATCGGTATTCGGTATCGGCGACTACTTGAAAAAAAGTATCGGTACTTGTACTTGGTCCTAAAAAAGTGGTATCGGGACAACCCTACATTATACTTGCATTTTCTTTTAGGAATGCAGGTATAATATCTTAAAATAAGTTTGGGATCCGTCAAACTATGGTTCAGTGGAAAAAGTGAATATGTTGCTGTGTTGGAAGAGTGTAATCAGGACTTTGCATGTAGTGACCTAAAATGTAGTACACACAGGCCACCTTAGGGGTTTATTTTGTGCCTTGCCGTTTACATTGGAGCTTTTATGTAAAGAGTCATCTGTTTGTGGCACTTTGAATTTTATATTGTTTATTGAAGTCCCAGGCTCTGTTATTCATTCAGCCCCAGGTGTGATGTGTGTGTGTGTGTGTTTTTTTTATTAATAGGGATGACTTCTATCATGTGATGACACAGTTCCTGGGAATATTCAGGATTTCTCTGTGAAGTACTGTGTCACCCTCATGTAAGTGCATGATGTCACATAGCAAAATTATACTTAATTTAATGGAGTGATAGTCAAAACATTTTTATGGTTTTGCACTTTGGAAGCTGGGCGTGCAATGAAAGCTTGCATGCTGTATTTGACCTGGATATGTTTTTTACTTGTCGAATGCTGAGAGTAATTTAATAAAGCCTAAATCTAGTTTGTAAAGGTAATTATTTTTTTTTTTTTTACTCCTATGTTTTAAAAATAAGCTGCCTCCTTTGCCACAATTTCCTTTATAGGTATTGACTTGTGATGGGGTTAATTGGAACCAATTTTAGACAGACTTGTAGATGAGCGAAGAAGTGTACATTTGTGTCAAATTTATTGTATTTTATAATACTGAATATGAATTTTTTTTTCTTTTAGAAATACAATGGGAACTGACACTAAAGCCTAGTACACAGTCACACTAATTTATTTTTATTTTTTTTTTCTTACTTCTTGGTGGCGGGGGTGAATGGGATGAGTGGCAGTGCTGGCGGGGAGTTCTGATCAACCAACTTTGATGCTCTTGATCAACGTCCTCTGCTGATCTGAGAGCTTTTAATGGCCACTATAATCACAGGTAGTGTTACTCACTGTGTCTCGCAGCAGTGTCACCTATACCGAAATCGGGAGATAGGGTCTCCTTCAGCTCCTCCCACTTTACATTTCTCACCTATAGTCTCTGCCCCCCCAGCCATGCTGTGAACAGAATGGGAGCGAAGAGGCTGAGTGGGCAGCCGTGGGCTCCAGGAACAGCCCAGCTGGGCGGCCATGAAAAGGCTGGGAGAGCAGTGCAGGCTTCTGGAACAGCCCAGGACTCGGTGACCCCTGGCAAATCGTCATTCGATTCCCAGGTTGAGAACCACTGTTATAGACAAACCAGCTCCTTTCCAAAGTATTTTTTTTAGCTTGATAAATTGCCCATTTGGCATTGTTGCTTGAAGCTTTTTCCCACACAAATATGAAAACTAGCATTATATTGGTTTCCCATAATCCCCAGCACAGAGGCCAGTCGAGCATTATTGTATTGCACATTGTTGACAATCGCAGTATTGTCAGGAATTAAGAGTGTGCTTACAAGAAGGTGATTGGACAAATCATTTTGTGGGGTTGGTGGTGATCCTATGTGCAACCTAAGGGGTAGGAGATTAAAGGTGACCCTGTGCGTTGTGGCAGGGGGTGTTAACAGCAAGGGTTCATTTTAGATGTGGGCATTAATATACCGGTGCATTTTGATGCGATGGGTTTCCAGATGCCTCCTCTGTGTTGGCTTTTTGTTGTATGGATGTTTGTATCATCATCTCGGGTAGTAATACTTTCTATGCACATCTCAAACATGCTGCAAACTCTATAGGGGCATTTGTGACACGTTTGCAGTGTGTTACAATGACCTCAATGAAGGCGTTTAGGGAGCAGCCAAGCAGATGATACCGGGCCAGTTTTGATGCAATGCAGCGCTAGCGCAACCATGTGAACAACTCTGGTTTTGACAGACATTCATGGAGCTTCTAAACTGCTCATAAAAACGCCTGCTTTTGAAGCTTGTGGAAACTTGGCCCACATGCCGGAAGAGAATTACGAGTGTTTTGACAGGTAAACACTTCATATCTACTTATTTGTACTGTAGTTATTTATCTGTTTGGCTGGAGATCATTTTAATAGGGGCCTTTTTTCATTTCATTTTTTTCAGATTATTGCAAGTGTACGAGTGTGTATATTACATTTGTTATGTAAAAAAAAAAAGAGCTCTGATGATGCGGAAGCTGCTGCATTAAGTAAAGCTTGGTTTCAGTTCTCCTGTACAGTACTAGAAGTATCGGCCACCTTGCTATAAAACTTTCAGCTCAGGCTTCTTTTCTCTAAGCAAATTGCATTCTGTACTAAAAGAGGGCATATCGGGACAATCCTTTGCTCCTTCCCTCACCCAATCGCAGAGTGTATTGTATTTTGTTAAATACAGAACATTTTGTTAATGGATGAAGTGGAGAGCAAGTGGCCCACTATTATCACTGTGCTAGAGCTGGAACTGTATGATTTAGGTGATTCACATTAGTGAAAGAGATGAATGAATACGTTTTGACTAATTCATGAGCATTCACACATGGGACGTCAATCGTTGGGAGCCAATTTAATTTATATATAGCAAATGTCCTATTTTTTAATTTTAACATTGCATTTTATTTAGTTTTTGAAGTGATTTGTCCATGTGGGGTAAAGCAACAGGTTTTCTTTATCCACTCCCTCCCAGCAGCATATATTATTACCATCTCTGCCACTCCATTCAGCTATCAGGAGTAAAGAAATGATCTGGTTACAGAGGCACATGTGGCATACTCAGTGAGACAAAGCTAGTCCAAGCACCATTACGGTAACATGGAGAGAATCCATAGCCCAGTGTAAGCTACGAATTGAGTGCCAAACTAAGCTTCGAGGGAGTAGAAAAAGGTGCACATTTGCTGTTGGCGAAGAAGGAAAAAAGTGAACCTGCTTCTTTGCCATGCATGGGTAATGTACAGGTTTGCTATAAGGAAAAACAATCTGATTGGCTGCAGATGGTTTGTATAATTAAACCTTTTGTGTTGTTTTTTTTTTTTTTTTTAACAGTATTTAAGTTGTTTGGTATAGCCTGGAGCTGCAGCTGTTTTAGTTACCCATTTGTCCTTGGACACAGGCATTTACCTACAATTATTGCATTTCCTGCTATCAGATACTCCCGCATTCCTGGAACAAAGTCTCAGTAGTTGTAGAGTAAAGCTTCATCAATGTTATCATAGAAAAAGATTAATTGTACTTCACCTTTTTCTTTTTAGTAATGTGTTTGTGTGTACAAGATATTTGCCTATTAGTTCTTTTGTTGGTTGCAGTAAGTACTGGCATTTTTAAAGGGGTAATTAAAAAAAAAAAAAAGTTTGGCTTTCACTAGCAATATTTTTATTTTATTCTTTATAAACCTTTGCAACAGCCATTAGTGATATATCAAAAGAAAGGCAGCCATACTCCAAATGAAAATCCATTATTTAACATTTAATTTAATGGTTTAGTGGAAGACAGGCCACCTATAACTCTGTGCAGGTATACATATTTATTTGTAATGGAGTTCAGTGTCTTGGATCCTATAAACCAGGGATATGCAATTAGCGGACCTCCAGCTGTTGCAGAACTACAAGTCCCATGAGGCATAGCAAGACTGACAGCCACAAGCATGACACCCAGAGGCAGAGGCATGATGGAACTTGTAGTTTTGCAACAGCTGGAGGTCCACTAATTGCATATCCCTGCTATAAACATTGACATGTTGGGGTAGAAGCCAGTTAATTAAACTTGTACATACATAATAGTATATATTTGTATTATGGGAGGAGACCATAAACTCTATGCATATAGTGTCCTTGGTAGGAATACATTTTGGGATTAAAACCCTTCAAGGCAAAGGCGATAACCAGTTATCTACTGTGCTTCTGTAGGAATATAATGTAGTGGTAGAATTCAGTATCTAAGGACATGGACATGATTCATATTCTATTTTTTTGACCTCTCGGATCTGTTTACAAGGTGCCTCCATGGGTCTATTATGTGGTGGATTATTGGATGAAGGAATTTGAAGGAATTGTGCCCCATCTTTGGTGTCATTGGGAGGAATTCTGCCCCTTCATTGGTGTCATTGGGGGGAATTATGTCCCATTTTTGGTATCGATGGATGAAAATAGTTCCCCATGAGTCAGATAAAAGCAAGCAAAGGGCCACAGTTTGGATACCACTGTTATAGATAGATTTTTCAGTTGTACCCTTATCCTGTGTGCACATCATAGTCTAACAGAAGATATACTTCAAGTCAAAGGCCAAATCTGTGACCGGCTGGGCTAGCAGAACTGGATGTGGTTGTCCAGAAATTGAAAACAAGATGGTTTTAAGCTTCTTTAACGTTGTTCTAAGGCAGGGGTCTCAAACTGGCGGCCCTCTAGCTGTTGCAGAACTACAAGTTCCATCATGCCTCTGCCTGTAGTCATGCTTTTAACTGTCAGCCTTGCAATGTCTCATGGGACTTGTAGTTCTGCTACAGCTGGAGGGCCACCAGTTTGGAACTCCTGCTCTTAAGGCAAAATGGGTATTTATAGGAAGATTTGATGAATATTCTTTTTGAAGTGAGCAAAAACTGCATTGCAGTATTCCTGGTACAAAACGATCTCCGAAAATGTATAAAATGGGGGACATCACTCAATGATTTTACAGTTTGTTGTAAGAGCAGGTTCAGATCATTTCTGACGGAGTTCAGATCAGGAGATGATTGTGTCTAAATGCTGCGTCCCACAACCAGATGGGCAACAATCCAGTGATGCAGCCATGCAGTGCTGCATGTGTGGGGCTTCTTCTTCGTTTTTTCTTAAGACCATAGCATTGATGTAAGACAAAAAAAAAAAGTTTTTAATAAAATGAATTGGTATTTATTGTCAAATAATATTAATCAGATCTGCACAAAGTTGTCCTGGTCATGGCCAGCCTAAGTTACATGGGCAGATTTGATCATTTGGCTACAGTATAAAAATTGTTGGCCTCAGATCCCTTCATATTGAATATTTCTGGAAGCTGTTGGTTACTGCTAGAGCTGCTTGAGGGAAACCAGGGAAAGGAAAAGGGTGATCTAATCTTATTAATAAATGTGTTGAGTCTGTTCCAGTTGGAGAAATTTTCAGTCATTGCTTGTTTCACTGACTAATGGGGACAGAAATTTTACCAACGCGGACGCATCCCCTGAGATCTGTTATTAATCACCTACGTCAGTGGAAGCACCTCAGTATCTTGTATATATTCTGCAGTCTGACTAAACTTGCCTGTTGTGGTCACTTGTCGTGTTGTAAAATATGCATTATGTGCCAATGCGTGATATCTTGCTTTGCCTTGGCTGTGTTGTAGGATTTGACAGCCAACCAACCTTTTTAGCTCCTACTGGAGGGCATTTCCAACATTGCACACACATTTTCCACTCTAGGCTAATGAATTAAAAAAAATGAAGGACCAATTAGACCCATAGAAGTCGGTGGCAGTGCATTTTTGATTCTCAGGTATTCGTGAGCCTAGGTCAGTGGCCCAACCTGAACCTGGATACGCCAGATTCAAGAATACATGCACTTGAAAACTCATGTCAATACAGAAAAATATGAATGTTGGTGCATGTCAATGCTTTTGGCTAATGCTACAGGGAAAAAAAACACCTCCGCGCTTATGCAAAACTATAAATGTACCCCAAGGCTGAGCTTTATACTGTTTGTAGTGTGTTTTTTGGTTTTTACTTTATTCCACAAAATGGATTTAGGGAAACTTGTCTGGGGGAGATATATGTAGACTGCCATTGCTCTCCTCCCCTACTGAAAATGTTGGACATCTGTTTGTCAAGGTGTTTTGTTTTTGACCCAGGAAAAAAAGTATAACGATTAGGAATATTATCTCCCCTGTCCACCGCGGCCCTCTAAATGGGTCTTGGGCTAGGGGGTAAAACTGACTTCTTGACCACCACTGTGGTTGGCTGTCACAGTGGCCACATGATTAGGAACCTGTACAGCTGTCTTCTGAACAAACTAGAGAGCGCTTTCAACACAAAAACCTTACCTGCCATAGATGTATATGTGCGGCATGTGGGTCTTGAGGCCCATCCTCATTGCCGCCTTATTCGTCAAGATATAAACTTTTTTTGCTGCACACGTGTTCTCAGCCTGAGACTCTGCAATGTTGGAGAAAAGTCACTAATATTTCAACAAAGACCAGCAATGGCACCCATATTTTTCTTATGTTGGGTATTCTTCTTCTAGTAATCGGGTTCACTGAGCAGCACATCTATAGAAGGCTAAGATTGCAAAGCAATTTTTGATCTGCTCTACCTTAGTTTGGAGTTGGCCTATAACTGATCAATGACAGACCTGTGCGATTTAATTTTTCGGCATCTTTTATCAGGTAGCAGGTCTGAAGGGGGTCATTGCCACAGAGATGGAAACCGATTGCACAGCATCATAATCAAAAATTGCCACGTGACTTCAGTCTAAGAAAAATTAAAAATTTCTAAAGGCAAGAAAAAGAACCGCAGTGTAAAAATGAGACCTAGGGGGGCCTTGTGCTTTTTAACTGCTTATATTTATTGATCCATTCTCTCTCGCATCCTTGGCTAAATATATTATTCATAATTTTCTGTGCCTGTCACACAGACCTTTTATACTGAATGGGTGGTGTGGTGTTTATTACTTTTGCCAGAATGACATGCAGATAAAAAGAACAAAAGCTGTGTTTTATACACGATATACCATGGAAAAAAAATAAAAAAGATATACAGTGGGGAGAACAAGTATTTGATACACCTGCAGATTTTGCAGGTTTCCCTACTTGTAAAGCATGTAGAGAGACAGAATCTAAAACAAAAATACAGAAAATCGCATTGTATGATTTTTAAATAAATAATTTATTGCATGACATAAGTATTTGATCACCTACCAACCAGTAAGAATTCTGGCTTTCGCAGACCTGTTTATTTTTTTCTTTAAGAAGCCCTCCTTATCTCCACTAATTACCTGTATTAACTGCACCTGGTTTGAACTCGTTACCTGTATAAAAGACACCTGTCCACACACTCAAACAGACTCCAACCTCTCCTCAATGGCCAAGACCAGAGAGCTGTGTAAGCACATCAGGGATACAATTGTAGACCTGCACAAGGCTGCGATGGGCTACAGGGCAATAGGCAAGCAGCTTGGTGAGAAGGCAACAACTGTTGGTGCAATTATTAGAAAATGGAAGAAGTTCAATATGACGGTCAATCTCCCTCGGTCTGGGGCTCCATGCAAGATCTCACTTCGTAGGGCATCGATGATAATGAAGAAGGTGAGGAATCGGCCCAGAACTACACGACAGGACCTGGTCAATGACCTGAAGAGAGCTGGGACCACAGTCTCAAAGAAAACCATTAGTAACACAATACGCCATCATGGATTAAAATCCTGCAGCGCATGTCCAGGCCCGTCTGAAGTTTGCCAATGACCATCTGGATGATCCAGAAGAGGCATGGGAGAAGGTCATGTGGTCTGATAAGACAAAAATAGAGCTTTTTGGTCTAAACTCCACTCTCGTGGTTGAAGTGGAAGGAAGGAAGGATGAGTACAGCCCCAAGAACACCATACCAACCGTGAAGCATGGAGGTGGAAACATCATTATTTGGGGATGCTTTTCTGCAAAGGAGACAGGATGACTGCACTGTATTGAGGGGAGGATGGATGGGGCCATGTAACACAAGATCTTTGCCAACAACCTCCTTCCCTCAGTAAGAGCATTTAAGATGGGTCGTGGCTGGGTCTTCCAGCATGATAATGACCATAAACAACACACAGCCAGGGCAACTAAGGAGTGGCTCAGTAAGAAGAATCTCAATGTCCTGGAGTGGCCTAGCCCGTCTCCATACCTGAATCCAATAGAAAATATTTGGAGGGAGCTGAACGTCCGTATTGCCCAGCGTCAGCCCCCGAAAACCTAAAGTATCTGGAGAAGCTCTGTATGGATGAGTGAGCCAAAATCCCTGCGGCAGTGTGTGCAAACCTGATTAAGAACTACAGGAAACGTATGATCTCTGTAATTGCAAACAAAGCTTTCTGTACCAAATATTAAGTTCTGCTTTTCTGATGTATCAAATGCTTGTCATGCAATAAAATGCAAATTAATTACTTAAAAATCATACAATGTGATTTTTCTGGATTTTTGTTTTAAATTCCACCTCACAGTTGAGTACCTATCATAAAAATGAACTCTACATGTTTTGTAAGTAGGAAAACCTGCCAAATCGGCAGTGTATCAAATACTTGTTCTCCCCACTGTGTGTGTAATAAATTATATATATATATACTTTGTTGGGCCCATATATTAGCATTAGATAGTTTAATATCACAGCAATAAATGTTTTAATACTTTTTACCTGGTATCTTTTACTTGCGTATGCGTTTTTAATAGGACCACACCTATGTAGTATAGGCAGTGAGTCAGAGAAGGTAATCTGTTTTTAAACTTCATACAAAATATTTTATTGTAAGTAATCGTAATGCGAAATATTTCATTGTAAATATTCCATACTGTGAGAGGCCCTCTGCACAGCACCAGAACAGACTGGATCTACACCGGACTACCCAGATTGCCATGCTTTACTGCCACACATAGCCTGCCTAAACAGCCTATTTAAAACGTATGATGTACAAGTTTAACAAACTTCTGGTAATTTCAAAGAAGCCAATAAATATGCAGTTAATGTCAAGTAAAGAAAACTTTGACTATAGCGTACCCTATGCTAAAATGCACAAACCTAGTACAGTTTTCCCTCTTGTTTCCTATGATTGTTGGCCGCTTCCTGCCTATTCTGCACTATTAGAGACGCAGGCATCAGACTTCATTTTTAATAGCAATCTTCCCAATTTTATATGCACCCTTAACCTATCTTGGCATGATATTTACTCTTGTATACAGAGTAAAAAAAAAAAAAAGCCCTAGGTCCGAAGCTGGGTGCTGCCATCTTGAATGTGATGTCAGCAGCCCCAGCAGATTCAGAGCTGTTACTCCAGTCGCACTCTATAGCAGGGTTTCTCAACCTTCTTTTTTTTTTAGTCAAGGAACCCTTTAAAATGATAGTCTCAGAGCACCCCATTCTAAAATGTATAAAATGAAACTAAGTTTTTATATACAACTTTAGATAATGCAGTGGCATCTACGACGTGTTGGACACCTAACATTAGAAATATGCAATTTAGCCAGGGTTACCACCCTTCAGTATGCCTTCTGGGAGACCTCAATTACTTGCACCAGTGTGACCACTTTAAACATTTTGATGGCGTTTTTTAGGGGCTGTTGCCTATTCAAAAATAAGGGCTCATGCACATGAGCAGTACTAACATTTAGCGCCATATGCGTTCAGAGATGTATGCCCAGAATGCTGGAATTTTGCCCTCAATATGAGTACTACTTATAACTGTGTCCAGCTGCATATTTCATCCTGTCCTTTGATTTTGACATGCTGTATGCTGCACCCTGTGCCTCCCTTGCGCCCAAAAATGCTGGAAATTGACACTGTACAGGCCAAACTGCCAATGTGTATGAATCAAGCTTGAGGTTCAGTTTAAGCTCTTTAGCACAAGAAGAATATATATTTTTAAAGTCCTTACCCTTAAGGAACTTGCAATCTAAAGCCCGGTACACACAACCACTGCAGCTGATGGGTTGCATGAAAAAAAACCTGTCAGATGTGGTCTGAGCCGCTGTATTAACCATGCGACCACACCCCTCCCCGCCAGAACACTTCGATCAGCAGTCTCTGCCGTTGGCTCAGAGCGCTGATCAGGAGTCGGTCATGCTGGTTTTCCAGCATGCACATCCGGCAGACTTGCATACACAATGGCAGAATGTCGGTCGTGGTGTTTTTTTTTTTTTTTTTTTTTTTTTTTTTTAACCCTAACTTTCATTCATACCTACTAGGGACAATTTAGACAGGAGCCAATTAACCTACCAGCATATCTTTGAAGTGTGTGTGTGTGTGTGTGTGTGTGTGTGTGTAAACCGGAGTACCCAGAGGAAACCCACGCAAGCACAGAGAGAACCTGCCAGGTAGTGCCATGGTTGGTAGAGCGCACCGATAACTTTTTTAAAAACGAGTACGACACTTGTGTTCAAGTACTCGCAGATACCATGTGGTGCAATTTGAGCACATACAAAATGAATGAGCTAAAATCGCATTTGATTTGAGCAGGAATGCAGTTCCTGTTCGAATCATGTGCTGTTTTCTGCACCACTCCTATGTGAACCAGGCTGAAGTTGCTCTGACGAGCCTGAATTCACACAGGATCAGTGCAGGAAACCGCATGTGATTCAGACAGGAATCGCACCGCATGTCTGTTCAAATCAAATGTGACTCTTAGCTGTGCGATTTATAGCTCATTCATTTAGTTTGGGCTCAAATCGCAACGCAAAGGTATGGATTTTAGGTATTGTAGCATTTGCCTGAGTACAAGTGCTCACATAAATGCTTAATATTGGCACTGAGATCGATATCGGTGCAACCCTATTGGATGGGATTTCAACCAATGGCCCTACTGCTGCCAGGCGGATCTGCTTGGCCACTGTACTGCCCCAAATTTCTTATTTTCAGGCATGTGACTAATTTAAAAATGTCTTTGGACTTGACTGAACTTTTTTTGATAATGTGGGACAGGTGAGTGTCTGATTATTAAAAGACGGCAGCTACACTTTTTGTAGCTAACTTCCACTCGCCCAACAAAAAATTCAAAGTACTAGCAAAAATGTACAAAGCCATCCAGCTACATCACTAACCCAGTCCCAAAATACCAACCAAACTGCTCTCTTTAGCCCTCCCAAGACCTCCTGTTCTCTAGCTCCCTTGTCACCTCCTCCCATGCTCGCCTCCAGGGTTTCTCCAGAGCTTCACCCATCCTTTGGAACTCCCTACCCCAATCTGTCTGACTGTCCCCCTAATCTATGTATCTTTAGACGATTCCTGAAAATCCTTGTCTTTAAAGAAGCCTATCCTGCTTCTGACTAATACTGTTTTTACTTCCTCTATCAGCTCATCCCCCACAGCTATTACCCTTTTGTATTAGTTGACCCTCCCTCCTAGATTGTAAGCTCTGAGAAGGGTCTTCTGATTCCTCTTGTACCAAATTGTAATGTAACTGTAATGTCTGCCTTGATTTTATTAAGCACTGCGCAAACTATTGGCGCTTTATAAATCCTGTATTATAATAATAATATAGCTAATGCTGGGTAATAAGATGGGTTAAGACCCCCAGAAAGATTACAGTTTGTGTCCTGCCATCTTTTGAGTAGGTCAGATGTGCCCATTAGTTGATTACATTATATGCCTTTGCTTATCCTGCTATCCAGCTGGAGCCCTGTAACCGTGTTTGTACAATGATAATATATATTGTATTTCTGCAGCACAGAAAAGCCATGTAAGCAAGTGTCAGATCTACTACTGCTGGGTTACAGGAGCAGAGTAAATAAAGTCAGGCCTCATGACAAAGAGGTGTTTCTCAACATCCTAATTTAACAAAAGCACTGCTGATTGACACAAGCTGACAAGTCTGCGAGAGCTTATTCACCCAGCAGACTAGAAAAGTGGTGTTTTAGCATTTTTCACTCTGCCCGTTTGCTGCAGTAGTTGCATCATTTTTTGCAGGTGTCACTTTGTGGCATTGCTGCTAGGAGTGCTTTATTGTGTGCGCAGAGGACACAAGTAAATTCAGCCCCCCCCCCCCCCCCCCCCCCCCCCCTCTCTGCAAGCGAGTCTTGTAAAGGAAACATTGCTAAGCCCTGTGCAGAGCAGCTTGGGTGGCTTACACAGATTAAACAGTCTTTCATGTGTTTTTTTATTTTTTTTATTTCTATAGTGTTGCAAAATGTCTGTATAGTCATACGCTAGATAAGTGGGCACTTTATTTTTCTTTCTCTTTTTTTTTTTTTCGTTTTATATTAATGTACTGCCCCTCTTTTTCCACTTTTACAGCCAAATTGAAATATCACCTACTTTTATTTTTGTTACATGTTCTCATTCACATAGCACACAAAAAAAAAGACCAACACCTGCTTATGTTTTTGCTTACTGTTTTCTGAAAAACTTTTTTTTTTTTCCAATTATTTTATTGATTTTTGCATAAGGAATACAAAGTACAATTGGGTATTGTACATCATGCAACGATGTTGTAAAATGTGTTGCAACACAACAATTTGTGTCCACTAACAGATAACAAGCAAATTGAACATAGGGTAAATAACAATATGGGTAGCTTAAACATGTTTAGTCCTCTCCCCTGGTGTGGCACCCCGGATGGGATCTTTAGTGCCACAGTGGAGTGGAGTGGAAGTGCAAATCCTAGTGCAATATAACGAAGGGAGTCTCCCAGTTGGGACTCAGTAAATCATGTAACCAAAGAAGAGATGGATGTCAGTATGGAGGTTGAAAGTATTGCTCGGTCAAGAAAAATAAAAAGAAGGGTCATGGGTTTGTGACATTTAGCTGTCAGTCGCAGCATTTGTCCAGTCGGTCCATGGTTGCCAGGAAAAACTGAAGTTTTCGAAGTGCTGTGCAGAAGGAATTAATGTTTACCATAATTGGCCCTGTCTGCACTGTGTTAAGCTGGATATACAAGGATTGAAATTTGGCTGTTTCAGCAGGGACTGGCTGAATTTCGATCCATATGTTGCTATGGTGGTTGAACAGAGGTTAATCTACCGACTTCTGTTCACATGCCCTGTCAGTATTTTTCAGCTCAATCGGCACCGCAGGCAATAGCCTGCAGCGCTGATCAGTGTATTCGGACACTGCTCTAACAAAGGGTAAAAGTGATTGTAAAGTCTCATGTTTGTTATTTTAACAGAATTTTTTTTTTTTATACTTGCCTGCTCTGTGCTGTTGGTTTTGCACAGGGCAGCCCGGATCCTCCTCTTCTTGGGTCCCTGCCTGGAGCCCCTGCCCCCCTCCCTCCTGTTCAGTGTTCCCACAGCAAGCAGCTTGCTATGGGGGTACCTAAGCTGAGCTGCAGCTGCGTGTATCCATTCGGACATGGAGTCACAGTTCGGCCCTGCCCCTTCTCTCTCCTGATTGGCTGAGTTTGACAGCAGTGGGAGCCAATTTTCGAAAAATAAGTAATTTTTCTCCTTCACTGATGGGCACTAATTGGTGTCACTGATGGGCACTGCACTGATAATTAGTGCCCAGATTACCTGTACAAGTCTCCCATGTGAGGAGATGCTGCTACTCTCCTGTCAGTGTGAAGCGAGGAGAGCCGATAAACGTCACTTCCTTGTTTACATGTGGTTGGACACAGCCGATCACATGGGTAAAAAGCCGCGTCATTAGGACATGGCGTGACCGCCGTGCTGCGTGCCCCCATGGGCGCACGAGAGCTGCACCCCCTCTTCCCCCTGTCCTGTTTTTAAGAAAGAAACAATGTCGTTCCAAAACAAGAATATACTTAAAGCAATACAAGTTCAATTTGAAAATGGAAATCAAGGGAATAACCCCCTTCTTGGGGGTTAAAAGTCTCCTGCTAGCGGCTAAAACTGGCGGCGCTTTACCACTAAAGGACCCGCCACCCCAGTGTGAAAGAAGCCTTTTAAAAAAATTCAGTGGCGGCAGTGGACATTGCAAGGACCGCACACGGACCAGTGTCCTTGTGGGGACACCTTGCCGACCCCTGTCTGTCCATGCTACATTACATATACTCCCACCTGTCATACAGCTATGCCAACCCGGACATCACAATACACTGCACAGCACACTTTCACTACAAGGCAGCTCTCCTCTTCCAGCCAAAATCCATGCAGGAGAGGGTGCACACACTGTACACACCACACACTTCCTCATCTGTCACAGCGGAAATTTAACAGCAGTGGTGGTCATTAACCTTGCTTCATCTTCCTCCCCTCCCCCAATCCAGCCACTTATTAATCTGTTTCTGCTTACTTTTACACAAGTTCAGTCCGGACTGTAGCACACTGTCACACTGCAATCCAGTTTAAAAATCTTCTAGCTTGGCTTTCTATCCAGCTAGAGCCAGGCAGCATCTCATTGGCTCCTCTAGGTCACAGCGCCGAGACCGACACAACTCCCTGCGCTCCTCTGAGTCCTCCCACCTCGCCTCTGGCCGTGAGTGACGTCACGCCGCTGGCAGGTACTACGAAACTCTTCCTTAGGGGGGAGTAAACATGACAGTAGGAGACAGTGAAGCTGAGGGAAGGGGGGATGCAGGAGCACTCGGCACACACAATTTGTACAGTGCCGCTGGGTGCTGACACAGGTGACCCAAGTTGTACACACTGGTGGGCGGCGGCCGTGACATAACTTCACCTGCAGGCTGCGCCCCCCCCCCTATAGCAAATTGTACCGCCCAGGGCACGTGTCCCTTCCGCCCCTGCCTTGTATCGGCCCTGGGGAAGAGTCCTTATCTGCCTACTTTCTTTGAGTCATTGGCTTGTCATATAGAGGCAGAACATTGGCATAACAGTCAGGATTATCAGAAGAGCTCAGCAGTTTTTTTTAAATTCTCCAGTGTTGGCAGGATCTACCTACCTACCATCGGGCAGTTTTTTATTTTTCCCTTTCTTAAATGTTGCTTTAAATGTAAAGCACGATTAGGATTCTTGCACAATTTATGCCAACCCTCTGTTCATTAGTACCCCATTTTGTGTGTGTGTGTGTTCTCCTCCCTTTTTTTTTTTTTTTATTTATTTTTAAACTTGTTGAGAGAAAAGAGGTGTTTACCAGTGATTAGGTCTGAAAGAAATGATCTTGGGTTTTTGTAAATGATAGTTTATAGATAATTTTATTTAATCTTCTTACTTACTATAGAATATTGGCCTTGGCTGCAAGTTGTGGTCGATCTCTCTAAAGACACCTTACAAATCTGTTCTTTGATGCTCTGAGATTTGGTAAAATGTGTTTTGTGTGAAAATGCTTTTGTTTAGCTGTAAAAAAAAAAAAAAAATATTGGGCTTCATAAACCTCTATGCCAACATTTTACATTTTTGGTTCTTGTTTTCCTGTGTTTATAGATGCAACTTTACGTGGTATATTGGCTTTTTTTGCACCAATTTATTTTGGCCACTTTCATAGGCATTCACCACATCCTGAGCTGAACTGGAAGTTTTTTTTCCCTTTCATTTTTATCTAAAATGAAAGTCTATCGACATGAAATCGTTTATTTTTTCTGTTACAGGAACTGGCATTTCTTGTAAAGCAAAACATAAATAATAAAAAAAAGAGGATACAACAAAGCACTTTCATGGTAGTATTGTGTGTGTGTGTGTGTGTGTGTGTGTGTGTGTCGTCTTTTTTTTCTTTTTTTTTTTTTTTTAATATATTTTTTTATTATTGTTATTCTGTAGCAACAATTTGATTCAACTAAGCAAAAAACAGGAGCTTTGTGTATTGTAATCTGGACTGCTTACAACTGGCTGACCTGGTTGTATGTTTACATTTACATCTTGGTTCAAAAGGTTTGTTGACCTTGTCACCAAACACAGATGTACAGGGCATAAAACTCAAACGGCTGAGATCACACAAACTAGGTTAATGGATGAGGGGGAAGAGCCTAGTACAGAAAAATAGCTTGGCTCATTGAAAATGAAATATTGCTTACATACTTGCTATCAATATAGATGTTGTGTTTTTTTGTACAGCATTTTAACATCAGGGGTTCAGAGTCTTAGGCACCCAAATTGGCCACATTGAAATGAATCTATCATGCAGTTTATACGCTTTTTTTATATATTTTAATTATATTTATACAATTTGTTTCCTGTGTTTACATTTTAGCACATAACTATATTATCTGGGAACTGTGGGCTTTACAGAGACAGGAGACCAGCATGAAGATGTCTGGTTAGGGCTGGGTTCACACTGGTGCGATGTTAGACTTCGTATGTGTTTCACACTGCTTTGCAGATCACATGCGATGTTTGTGCGATGCAAATGCGACCATACAGGTTGTATGGCTGAATTTGCATCTCATTAGCTCCAAAAAGGGTGCAGGACCCTTTTTTTGTTCCACACTGGAATCGGATCGTATGTAATCTGATTCCTGCACCATTTTACAATTCTCACTGCAATATGCGAACCGGTCCGAGGGTGTCATTAACTTTCTATTGACATCCGCAGCAGTTCGCATAGGGCAGTGAGAACACTTTGCAAGTACTATGCGATGCGGAAAGCGGCACTGGAATTGCGCTAGTTCCCGCATCGCGCGAGTGTGAACCGGCACTCGAGTATGTGCACACACTTTTCAAAATTTCTATATGAACCATTAACATTTACGATTTATGAGCCGACATGTGCATTGCCATATTTTTCATCAGGTTTTAAAGCTTGACTCCTCCCTGAATTTAAAGGAGAAGTACAGTCAAAGCTTGTTTGGCTGTACTTCTCTTGTGGATCACAGGAGTGCAGTTAGTTTTGCACTCTTGTGGCCCATTTTCAGCAGACGGCAGACTAAAGTCCTCTGTCTGCTGACATTACAGATACGGACCACACTTTAGGTAAGATCGCAACAATGGAGTCGGGATTTGCCCACATGCCTGGACCGGCACCTGGCTCAGCCTCTCGGCATGCGGCTGAGAGCCTGAGTCAGCCACTTCTGCCCCCTCCACAGTCCAGTGAATGTGAGTGTGCCAGTCAACAGGTCTCTGCTGAGGGAGCTGTAAGGACCTAGCGATCTGTGCTGTTAGATCATTCGGTTCTCAGTGTTAAAGCTAGCAGGGGACAGATGCAGTAAGTATGATTGGGGAGGGGGGGGGGGTCCATACTTCTTTTAAATGCTCTTTAGGTCAAGGAGGGGATGAAGTGGCTGCATTATGTACAGTCGGGGTGCATGCACATCTAATGGAGGTTCCCACGCTAAGCTGCTGGAGGCAGCCATTGAAAGCAATGGGCAGTTGCAGCTAACCGTGGCCACTCCAATGTAATTGCTCTTGTAGTGATCACATGTGAGTGATCAGCCCTGGACATAGGCAGGGCTTTTTATGCGCGAGAGTCTGCGATTAGCTGCGGGAAGCGTCAGCCTCTCATAGATTTTAAATAGGTTGCCTCCCACAGCTGATTATTGGAACCCCCACTGGGGTTTTGCAATGTAATCGGAGACTTTGGTCATCGGAGCAGGAGGTGGGGGCATATTCTAATAGGGCCAAGTGTTTCTGTGAAAATTCTGTAAGATAGAATTTGGATGTAGTCCTCCTTTAATGCGACTCCTTTTAAGTGTTTTGGGCATTTTGTTACCTTGCAATCGGTTTTTGCTTTGATGAAACTGAAGTGTGTAAACTAAAGGCATATTTATGAAGTTAATTGTAACATAAATGCAAGATTTAGGGTGTGCCACTCTTATTATATCCCTTTCCTGTTCAGTTTCGCATGGTTCTTGGGAGTCCTCAGACAGCATCTCAAAGCTCCTCCTTGCAAATCTTTTTTTCTGTGTGTGTGTGTGTATATGTAATATATATATAATTTAAAAAAAAATTGCATAAATACATTGAATGTAATGTGTGTTGGAAGTCTTTTTCTGAAATGACATGGTGTTACTAATAAAAGCATCCCTTCATGAAACACATTACATCAATAAGTTGACACTCCCAAGGATTACGCCATTCACAGCATAGAACGGGTGCAAAAGAATGTTCCGTCATTTCAAGTACTTGTTTACATTTTATAGTTGAGTGTGCCTCTCTTCATTGATTGAGAGCCACTACTTTCATTTTGGTGTAAATGGTAATATTATAAATTGGATAAAGGAAAAGATGATTTCTGGTACAGTAGATGCATTAAGTCTGCCGTTCTCAAGGCCGATGCTTCTAAAATTGCATTGTTGTGTTTATGTACCTGTATCCCTCATCCTTTCCTATTTTTATATATTGTTTTATTATCTTCCATACTACATTTATTGTAGTATTCGGTGTGTTCAGATTCCCGTTTCCTTCCCTATTTTGTGTGTGTGTGTGTGTGTGTTTTTTTTTTTTTACATTAATGGCTGTGCGTTAGGTTATTTTGAGGGGACATCAAATTTACAGTGTTATACAAGCTGTACATTCACTACTTTACATTGTAGCAAAGTGTAATTTCTTCAGTGTTGTCGCATAAAATGATGGAATAAAATTTTAACAAAAATGTGAGGGGAGCACTCACTTTTGTCAGATACTGTATAATATTTGGGGGGGGGGGGGGGGGTTTATAAGTAATTTTCTAGCAAAAAATCCTGATTTAAACTTATAAACAAAGGTGCCAGAAAAGCTTGGTCTTCAAGTGGTTAAAGGGAAGAAGTTTACAGAGCACAATGGTCCCTTTACATTAAAAAAAGTTTTGCATCCAAACTTTTTTCCGTCCAAAAAGTGTATAAATGACTCTGGCAGTGAAAGGGTTTAAGTGCATCCAGTTTTAGAAAGCAAGATCTAATACATTGCTGTTTACCAGTCCTCCAGTGTGGTAGGTTCCATTCGTTTTCTTTTCTAAAGTAAGAACATTTTTTAGCAAGTACAGGAAATACCTTTTTGTTCTGCCAGAAATGGAGTGAGTGTCCTCGTCACTTCCTGTCAGCTGGACGGAAAGCACACATTTTTATCGTGTATAAACCACTAGTCAATGGGTTTAATGGAGATGAAAGAAGGCAGACATGTTTTTTTTTATTATCCAGTTTATGTGATAACTATGACTGCCTCAATGGATACAGTGGAGAAGGGAGTGTAACCACTCACTCAAGAGATGGGAGGCGTTTTACTTTCAGGATTGACCGTTTACAATAGAAGAAAAACATAAAAAAAAAACTAATGCAGCCACTACATCTAAGGAGTGTAAAGATGTAAATGATGCGTGCTTTTTTCTTTTTTTGGGGATAAATTTAGAAAAGTCTTAGTTTTGCCTGTGCAAGAAGAATGGTGTTCTAGGGTGCTATGCATAGGTTTGTGTAATATTTACATGAATGAGACATGGAACTTGTTGGGATCCTTACAAATGGTTTACTTTATAAAGCAGGCTCCTTTCTGGCCATCAGGAAAATCCTGCAGTTTCTCAGCTTGTTGTAGTTTTGTTTTTGTTATGGCTCCTCGGAAAGCAAATTCATGTTTGGAGGGAATGCGGTTGATTAGTCTACAAAGGAGACACACAAAATGGTGTTTAGAATGTGTTTTTGTGATCTTTGCCCAGCTGCATTTCCATACACCTCTGGTCACATGATGAGTGGGAAAGTTTTCTTTCCATCATGCGTCTTAAAGAATTCTGCTCCAAAAGTGTTGAAAAGCATAAAGCCCCTCCTAGTTAAGGTCTTTCTAGGCATGAAAAGGGGGTTTCACTGCAGGAGAAGCCATCAACTTTGATTTGGTTCCCGGGAGGAAAAACATCACACTTGTTTCAGATATGTCTGTTACTGATATAGGAAAGTGACCTCTTACTAGCCACCATTCTGCTTTTTGTTTTATTGTCTGCAAAAAGGATTTCCTGACAAATCTAAAGATACTGGAACAATCAAAGGATCGTTTTTATTTTTTCGCGGATGACCGGCGAGACCAAAGTTAAAATCTATTGTTAAAATAGTCCCTGAAATTCTATTTCCAGTGTAACATATTCATTTTGGTATCTGATTATCTGCCATGACTTCAGCGGCTATCAAAGGGGGGAAAAAAGCTTTAAATTCCATGAAATCTGTATGCGTCAATCAATTTAATGTCCCATCATAGGTTTCATTCAGTGGGGCTAAATGGCTACCCATGGGCACAGTAATTTCCCCAGAGAAATGCAGTAAGTGCCGAACATGCAAGCGATGGAAGTGAAAGAATAGCCAGCATTTTTAATGGATGAAATGTCTTTATTGTAGACTTCTGCAAATGTTGGCAGCGATTTGAGTTAAAAAAAAAAAAAAAAATTGATTTTTTAAAATGCATTTTCACTTTTACAGCCAAAGTGGGATAGCCTCTACTTTTATGTTGCATGTTGTTATTTACATTTAAATTATTGCTCACTATTTTACTTCTACCTATGTTTCCTCTTCTATGTACTTGTTAAAGGGGTTGTGAAGGCAGAACGTTTTTTTAAATTTTTATTTTAAAGTGAACTTCCGCTTTTTTTTTTTTTTAGAACCCCCCCCCCCCCTCTCCCACATTTGGCACCTTTTTTTAAGGGGGAGGGGGAGCAGATACCTGTATTTGCTCCCACTTCCGGCCTTAGATGGCCACAGTATCCGCCCCTCCTCCACCTCCTCCGCTGTCTTTTGGGAGACAAACAGGTCCCAGAAGACAGCATGGAACAGTGAGGATGCGCAGCGCGACTTATGCATGCGCAGTAGGAAACCAGGCTGTGAAGCCACAAGGCCTCACTTCCTGATTCCCTCACTGAAGATGGCAGCGCCTCCACCCGAGAGGCGAGGGAAAGATCGGCTTTGGGTGCCGACATCGTGGGCGCCCTGGACAGGTAAGTGTCCATATTTTAAAAGTCAGCAGCTGCAGTGTTTGTAGCTGCTGACTTTTAAAAAATTGGGCGGAACCAAGATTTAATGCGTTCGGCAGAAGCCCCCCTAACACTTACCTGAGGTCCCTCTCTGTCCAGCAATGTCCACGAGTGTCCGAGATTCACCTTCCAGATTGACTGCACATTGAGTCCTATGTATTCATCAACTCCAAAGAAACTAGTAGGGTATGATATTTTTTTCAAACCATTTTTTTTTTTTTTTTTAAACATGCAGTGTGAATGAACACATGTATATAGTGTGTGTTTCTCAAATTTTAAATGCAAAAGTGAAAATACATTTTAATTGTATTCTATCTCCTATCTAGTTATCTCTTGCACTGGGTATTGTGCCTCATGTAGAAGCACCTCATTAATATTAACCATTTACCACATTAAAATGTTGGCAGACGTGACACTTTTTTTTATGTAAGGGGACCATTGTGCTCTGTAAACTTCTTCTTTTTTTTTTTTTTTTCTTCTTCCTACTTTAGAAAAAGAATTTTAAAGCCTTGCAAGTGATCATCCTTTTTATCTACACCTTTTCCATAGAAATATGGTGAAAAAAATCTGTCAGTATACTGTACAATAAAGGAAGCCTGTATTAAGAAATGGGTAGGCTATCATTTCTGAACCAGTTCTTAAAATGCTAGTTGCCTGGCTGTTTTATTTACATGGGACATGGGAGCAGCCAATTCCTTCTCCTAGATGGTTGACAAAGGCAACGCAATGCCCATGCTTCCCGAAAGCGGGGCATGTTTACTCCTGACTGAGCTCTTGATCTCTCTCCCGGCTGATGAACTGAGTGCCACATTTTGGTCTGTGGGCGTGGATTACAGTGGGAGGGTATGACGTCATTCCCAGTGGCAGACGTCAGAGATATTGGGGGGAAGGCAGGAGCTGATTTTAAGATAAACACCATGTGGATATTTTATTTGGATATTTTTTTTAACAGCCAAGCAACAAGATTTGGCTTTGTCTAGATTTAGATAAAATATGATTCCCAGAGCACCATGGGTTAGAGAAAGTGAAGCAACTGACTACTTTTTTTTTTCTTGCTTTGTCAGACTAAAGATGGAATAATCCAGGTGGAGATAAGTCCCTGCTCTGATTCCTTTTAGAATTCAGCCTGAGCTATTGAGCTCTCTAAATCGACTAATTACAGCAAAAATATATACAAACCATGTAAATGTAAGAAGTATTAAACCTATGTTTTATCTCCAATTTAGAACTTTGTGAAGTCCATAAAGACCTCTTCCCTTGATTCATGTAAAGTACATGTAAAACTCTGCACAGGCTTGTATTTATACAGTAGATGCGAAGTACATTTATTTCCCAGAACATTCAGTGCACATAATGGGACATAGGAGTTGAGCAGGTTCTCTTTATGGAGAGATCTGTGGACCATTAGATCTCAGATTCCTCCTCTGTCCTCCAAAGTAGCCAATCAAACCGAGATGGATTTGATTGGCTGCTGTACAAGACAGTAACGACTTGTAAACAAACAAACAAACTACAAGTCACAAAATCCTCGTCCCTTCCGGTTTCAGATGTCGCAAAAGATGTGTCCTTCATGGTGCATCCGATGCAACCAGCCGCATTGGACCCGGGCTTCCTAGTAGGGAGGGGGACGTTGTAAAAATAAATGCTAGCTTTTTTTTTACGTTCGTTCGTTTCCTTTTCTTTCTTTCTTTCTTTCTTTCTTTCTTTCTTTCTTTCCTTTTTTTTTTACATTTTAAATACCCTTTATTGTAACTTTCGGGATGTTTTGGATCCCTTCTTCAGGCTCCATGGTGAAAATTCTTTACTGAGAAGTTTTAAACGGGTGGTGTTGAAATGTCATATTCAGACAAGTTAGAAATTCAACGTTTTCTTACAGTGTAAAGGTTGCCATGGACATGATTTGTCAGTGCTGACTTCAGCAGACTTATAGTATAATGGGTTTACCTAAGCACTGAAACAGATAAAGCTCTCTGCACAGTAAAACAAGCTCAAGAACCTCCATTTGTGTACATTAGTAATTTATAGCCAGCAACTGAGGAAAATGTGGAAACCCAGTAATGACACAGGAGCTCACTAGGCTATTGTGTGACCTGCTTCAGTCAGAAGTTAAGAAATGTTGCAAATAGTCATGTCCACTCATTTAATATGTGTCCTTTCTATAGGTTGTTTCATTATTAAAGTAGAACAACAAGAATTTTTATATTTTTTTCATTTTGTATAGAGCCGCTTTCTTTTTTTTTTTTTTCATCCGTGTCCCATTGTGGAGATTTTCCTTCACTTCTTGTAACAGCCAAACAGGAAGTGAGCGAAAATCCCTCCAAATTCAGGGTATTCCTTGGGGACCCCAAGGTCCCCATGGGAAGATTTCCGCTCTATTACTTTTATGGGGACAACCCTAAAATGTAGGGTTTTCTTTAAATGATGGCAGACAGGACAAATAGAGCGGGTGAATTTACTTACCAAGGACACAAATGGCAGTAAAAACTGACAGTCGTTCTAATCCCTCTTCACTCTGTCCAAAAACCCCCAAAAAGTTTTTTGCCTTTTAGTTTTTTACTTTTTACTTTACTTTTAAGGCTGTTACTTGGCCAGTCAGTCGAGTGTGACTGAGATAGTGAATTGAACAGACCTCGCAACCCTTTTTTTTTTTTTTTTTTACTACACATAGGTTTAAAGTCAAGTTCCACCCTGAAATAGTCTTTTTTTTTTTTTTTTTATATTTTTTTTTTACTTGCCAGAAATAGCGGTTGCTATGCGGAAGTTCCTAATCTGCCTCTTCATCCACCGCGGCAGGTCTTCTTCCTTGTCCTCCTTGCAGTGTCTTCTGGGGTATGGTGCACACTGTCTTCTGGGAACTGTGTGTATCCCAGAAAGCAGCCGTCCATTCAGAAAAGCACCGCGAGACTTGCGAATGCGCAGTAGCAACGGGCAGTGAAGCCGCGAGGCTCCACTGCCTGTTTCCCTCAGTAAGAATGGCCGCGCCGGGAGCTGCTTGGATGAGTGACCGATCTCCGGGGGGGTGCTGACATTGCGGGCGCCCAGGACAGGCAAGTGTCCTTATTTAAAAGTAAGCAGCTACAGTGTTTATAGCTGCTGACTTAAAAAAAAAAAAAATTGCGGGTGGAATCCCTCTTTAAGTTTAGCAAATGGAAAATATTGGACTTGCGTCCGCTGTAAAGAGCATGGATGGAGGAACCCCCCCCCCCCCCCCCCCCCCCAATCTCCAGGCTATTGTATTCAGACAGCCACAGCTTCTGCAGCTGTCTGAATACCTGAACAGTGTCTGCATCCAGTCAGATGCAGTCACTGTTTTGATTGGGTGCAGACACTGACCGTTCAGCTGACAATTTCCTGCCCAGCTTCTTCGATTTTTTTTTTTTTTTTTTTTTTATTATTATGAAGTCTAATGAGCCAAATGGTACCCACGACCCAAATGTTGTCTGGTTCAGCAGGAATTGGCTGTCATTCAAGCTGTGTATGGCCAGCTTTAGACGTTTTCTTGTATTTTGACATGATGCTACTTTCTGCGATACATAGTTTCCAGTGTTGGGGCTCGTTTACTTGGACAATCGGCCCCGTGTAGCATAAAGAGTCAATAGCACGTTTCTTGTCTTTGTCTGTGCTTTTTTCTTTACTGTGTCTATGGGGGCAGGCATTGTTGTCTCACAGGCTGGCCTTCAGATATGTCTACCTTCATCTCTGTTCCATGGTGGGTCCTGTCACTAGTAGTTTACACAAGAAAGATAAAGCTGTTTTTTTCAAGTGACAGGAATGCTGCGTTTCTGCTGAGATCAACAGGTAGTTTTTGTACTTAAAAGTTCTTCTGAAAAATACAACTAATAGAGCCATCACATTGGACTGGTAAGCTCTAATAGACTACGTTTTTGTTTTGGATTTGAATGTGCTTGAATCCAAGTGTTCATGGAAATATTGAAAAGTAGTACTCCAGAGAGCTGCATGAAAGGACAGCATGGAGAGGAGTGTAATTGACACATCACACTTCCCCTTTTCTGAGAGATTTCCAGAAGCCCTCTTTTTTTAAGGCCTCATTTCCATGGACGTTTTTAAAAACGAGCTGTAAAGCTAGGTAAAAACGCGATTTTACCGCGTTTTGCATTAGCGTTTTTGTGTGTTTTTAGCGCTAGCTTTAGGCAGTGTTTTTTGAAGAAAAATGCATCTCTAGGCTATATACACTCCCAAATTTCAGTTAAACATCATACGACCCTCCCTAAGCTCAAAAGACCGTATAATTTAACAATTTCTGCCATTTTGTGAGACCAGAGTGAGTAGCAGCAGTGTACTTGTATTTAGCGTGTCACTTGCCACATTACTTGCCACGTCATCTGCCACGTCACCTGCCACAAGTTGTGGATTGTCACCTGGCTACGTCACCTGGCCACAAGCTGCGGATTGTCCACTTGCCACGTCACCTGGCCACGTCGCCTGCCACAAGTTGTGGATTGTCCACTTGCCACGTCACCTGGCCACGTCGCCTGCCACAAGTTGTGGATTGTCACCTGGCTACGTCACCTGGCCACAAGCTGCGGAATGTCCACTTGCCACGTCACCTGGCCACGTCACCTGCCACAAGTTGTGGATTATCCACTTGCCAAATCACCTGGACACGTCACCTGCCACAAGTTGTGGATTATCCACTTGCCAAATCACCTGGACACGTCACCTGCCACAAGTTGTGGATTGTCCACTGGCCACGACACCTGCCACGAGTTGTGGATTATCCACATGCCTTCACCTTCCTAATATGATCTCCATGAAGAGCATGTGCCGCATCCCACAGTTCAGGATGTGCTTGAACAGCAGTGATTAGAGAAAGTTGGGATACAGAACTTGCCATTGCCATCTTAGTCAGTTCTCTCTTCTCTGTGCTATACCCACAGCGGTAGCGTTTTTTAGCATTGAGCGTTTTTTGCACGTTTTTTAACGTCTGGCGTTTTTACAGCTCTGGCATCGGCGCCACAGAGCGCCCTGGTCCTGATTTTTTTTTTTTTTTTTTTTTTTTTACAGCTCAAAAACGCCCATGCCATTTGCAGCCTATGTGGGCATGAAGCCATAGAAAAACATGGACAGGCGTTTTTAAGCTGTAAAAAACGCTAAAAAAAGCGGCTGTAAAAAAGTCCATGGAAATGAGGCCTAATGATTGATTTCAGGTATGGATGCCCCTGAAAGTTGGAAATCCATGTAGTAGACACCACTGTTTTCACGCCCCAGGTCGTTGGTTGCTCCACAATTGTGCCATTCAGAGAACACTTTATTTTCTAAACTTTCTCAGATTGGACAAGGTGGAGAGTGTGATGTTACTGCCCTACCTCTCCACCTCCTCCAATCTGAGAACGCTTTGCAGAAATGGCAAGGTAAGTTGTATTCCGGACCTGCTTGATCCATTTTGTAATGAAGGAAAGACTTTTTTTAAATTACCAGGCAACCTCTGACAGCCATAGAAAAGACTCAAAGTTTAAAGAACCTTAACTCTGTTATTATAGAGGCGACCATTGCTGACCCTGTCCTTTTTTTTTTAAATGTTGAAAAAGCACAGCACAGTGGTGTAGTGGTAAGCACTTTAACCTAGCTGCAAAAGAGTCGCTGGTTCTAATCCCGACCATGACACCATCTGCCTGGAGTTTGCATGTTCTCCCTGTGTCTGTTTCCTCTGGGTACTCCGGTTTCCTCCCACACTCCAGACATGCTGGTAGGTTAATTTGATCCCGTCCAAATTGGCCCAGTATATATGTATATATGTGTGTACGACTGTGTGTCCCAAGCGTGTTGAGATTCTATGGGGTAAATGACCGCACCAGCCAGGAAGTCGCTGGCTGCAAAAAGCACCTAGAGGCGATTCAGTTTGCATGTGTAGCGCTATACAATTCATTCATTGGCTGTGATATTAATTCAGTGGTCGCTATACTTTCTGATGTGCTGACCTAGAACAAGTATTCAGACCTGGAGTTCTGCCTTTCTGATCTGCTTGTTTGTTGCAGGTCAGCGACTCAGAAAGCATTGAAGGAAGAATCAGTTGGGCAAATGGCATTGGGGACGCAGGTCAGCAAAGGCACCCCCTGGATTGTCTGTAAGTGCCACTTTAAGGTACAAGTAATTAATTTCTAAGTACGTTGGCTCCTTGTCTCTAGGATTCACTGAGCCCTGCTGTATATTTAGCCTGTTGAGATCCTCAATATTTACTACTGATGCTTTCAAATATATTGTGCTAATTTTAAGCCGTCCGGTCATTTTAGTTGATTTTGGCAATTTTCAGAACCAATTGATTGTAAAAAGTTTTGTTCGCAGCTCCACATAAATTCTGTGCGTGTACATCCAATATTTGGCTCTTCTGGTGTACTATGTGATTTTTTTTTTTAATTGCCCATCACACAGTTTGTGTACAGAGCGCCCCCATAAATGTCATATCCTGCTTGGGAGAAGAAATCTGCACAAAGCTACAAGTCAGATTTTGGGCATCTGCTGCAACAGAAATCCTTTTTAGTGAGATACTTGGCACTTCTAAATCAATCACATTTCCCATCAGAACACTCAAGTGCATCAGCCAAATAAAAGAGTAGGTAACCGGAAAATGTGAAAGGGGACATCTACACTTATAATCAGTGCACTGATTTATAAATGTATATGTTTGGTATCTATTTTCTGGGCACAACATCATCTTTTATATTTCACCAACAATTGCAGCAGCCGCCATTTTTATTCCTCTGGATATCTGCTTTCAGAAAATATAATATGTACTGCTTGGGGATTTTCTACAAAAAAAAGGCTGATTTTTAACATGTATCTTCAATTACTTTTGTGATTTTACCAAAAAAAATAATTATATTTTTAACCAACCAAACAAATATAAAATATTACAGTGACAGTCTAATTTCTTAGTTTTGTTGGTGGGTATTCACTTTGGAATTATCTAAATGTGCGTTTGCACTTTATTTTTAAATGGCTGTGTTTTTAGAATCATGTTGTTTTGTTTGTTTTTTTGCATTTGGCTTAGCATAATACTAGAATATATTACGCTACTTTTTGTATATTGGTAGCCAGTCATTTTGTAGATGCATTGTATGTAGATAGTTTGTTTGGCATAATGTTTTTATCTTAAATTGCTGTTTGCCTTTTCCCATGCAACTCTGGATTTATGTTGGATGTGATCTTTTGACCTGGGACTCCAGCTTGCAGGGATCGTTTTAAAATCCAGTCAACCTAAAATAAATAGTTCATAGGTTTGCCAGACGTTGCATGTGTATATTTTGTAATACTGCATAAACCAAAGAATTTTGAGATGTAGTTGGACAAAGAAAATTAGTTTGGTAACCAAGTCCATTGCCTTAGGACCGGTTCATATCAGTGTGGTAGATTTTAGGCGAGTTTTACTTGTTTGTTGTATTGTATTTGTTACTATTGGATATCTATGTAACCTGCATTTTCATGGAAGTGAGTTGAAGATGCAGCAAGCAGAGTTGTTTTTTTTGGACGCACAGGTGTGAACGGCCTGAACAAATATTCTAAGACACTGGTGCCCAACTAGTGGCTCGGGGGCCACATGTGGCCTGCGAAGCCCTCTGATGTGGCCCGCGACCTCCTGCTCTGGGATGGGATTGGATGGAATGGAATACTATTAAAGGTCCGTTTTATTACTAAAATCACATTGTATATTTGGGCATATCTGTTCTGCAGTGGTTACTGGGCTGATTTCAAACAGATCTGCAGGTGCAGAGCAGTTTACCTTCACTGAGCCGTAGGCTTTTGTTATGACCTGCAAGTTTGGTGAGCTTTCTGAAAGCGAAAACCTGTAGAATATAATGGAAGTCTTTTGCAAAGTGCAGGAAAGCCAAAGGTACACTGCGTTGCACCCGTGGTGCAGGTAAACCGCAGCGCATCAGAGTGAAAGCTGCCTTGGGCCCCTTTCACACGGTCCGTCCGACCAATTGGACCCTCAATTTACTTCTAAGTAGTGGCAGATATAAACCGACTTGTGTCCTACCTCCAATCCGATCCAAAAAAAAAAGAAGAGTATAGTGGGCTGTGTCTGCTTTGCATATGCAGAGCAGACACGGATATGACATTCACCCTCTCCATTCATTGTGGCTCGCGACCAGTTACCAAGTTGCTTAAAGCGGGGGTTCTCCCTAAATTTTTTTTTTTTCCCTAGCATGTCATTCAGCATATTAGCGTGAGCTACAGTATGCCTTTATATATATTTTTTTTTTTAGCGCCGTACTCACTGTTTAATCAGGTTGTAAAGTTTCAGGGGAATAAGCGTTCCTATGCAAAGGGCTCGTGATTGACGGCCGGCTATGGCACGTCACGCTTCATGAAAATAGCCAAAATAGGTGTTTGCCCTTCACGGCAAACACCTCCGATGTCTGTGCGCA
The DNA here is from genome assembly GCF_905171775.1 of Rana temporaria. Taxonomy (NCBI): domain Eukaryota; kingdom Metazoa; phylum Chordata; class Amphibia; order Anura; family Ranidae; genus Rana; species Rana temporaria. Next base: position 274,493,439 of record NC_053493.1, read on the forward strand.
GGCGCTGTATAGCGCCGGGAAAAAAACCGAGACCTACTCCGGCTATCTTCGGGGAGCGTGACGCGCCATAGCCGGCCGTCAATAAACTTCCCTCTGGATAGGAACGCCCATTCCCTGCGGGGAGTCTGAATCTTCACTGTAGGATTAAACAGTGAGTACGGGGCAAAAAAATAAAATAAAGGCATACTGTAGCTCGCGCTACTATGCTGAATGACATGGTAGAATGTTGTTACTGAGGGTGAACCACCGCTTTAAGTGGCCTTCGCTCTTCAATAGGTTGGGCACCCCTGCTCTAAGATGTAGGCGCCAACTCTAAAGTGTTAGGAGGCAGCAGGGCAGAATTCATCTGTCACATGCAGTTCTCACCCCCATGGCTGATTATATATATATATATATATATATATATATATATATATATATATATATATATATATATATATATATATATATATATATATATATATATATATATTAATGACAGACACAGTTCTCTTCATCAGTGGCCAGGTATAATGGCAATCGTGAGAATTTCCCACTCAGACCTACTTGTTGGAATGCTCACATGCCGCACTTTCTCACTGTTGAGAATGGAGATCTGTCTTTTCCTTTTGCTGATAGTCAGATTGTGCAGTGGTGCTAAGCAGCTCTTCTTTGCTCTGCATCAACTGTACTAGGTTGCTATGCTTCCTCTGGGGTACACCTGCAGGCTTGCTGACAAGCTGGCTGTGTGTGTCTATTGACGCACACAACGTGACTCAGTCCTGCCCCTCCCCTGCCCCTCCCCTAACAAGATTTGATTGACAGCAGCAGGAGCCAATGGCTCTGTGAGAAGAGAGTGGAGCAGGTGGATGGAGCGTTGGATCGAGATCAAGCTCAAGTAAGTATGGGGTGATTCCTTATGCAGGGACATTTTTACTGTAATGCAGGAAATGTGTTAAGGTAAATGTTCAGGCTTTAGAGACACTTTAAAACAACAAGCCCTTAGCTGTAATTTGGGAAAGCAAGTGATTCAACATTTACTTCCCCACTCTGGAGTAAATGTTGACCTCTTGATAGTTGTGCATGCATTGATGTATCGGTGCAAATTTCCCAGTTCTTCATACATTGAGTTGTGGAGAATTTGCAGCTGTAATGTAGTCCAAGACTATAATCCAAATTGAAAGCAGTTTACACAAAGACTGAAGAGTTTGCAGCAGTGCTGGCGCAGTAGCTGCATGGTTCGAGGAAATGACCTGGTTTCTTCTTACACAAGCAGTGCTCCATCAGCACCTAGAACGTCATTAACACGCTGCATGATAGCTGTCCTGCTTTGTTATGGGACCCTGCAACACTGATGTACAGGAAACGGTTCGATCTTGAATAAGTTGCCTAACTAACATTTTATGGCTCTTGCTCGTGAAGGCAATGAATTGGCAGATTTTTGGAGCAGATGCCTTTATTGCCTGCAACTACAGGGAAATATGTACATTTTGTACTGCTTCCACTGTCCTGGGTCTATGACGGTTGCCCTAAAATTATTAAAACAGTAATTTAATATGAAGTTTTTTTTATTATTTCATTTTTCCCTATATATGGTATCTACAACCACCTGCATTTTCTTGAATAGAATATTGTACTGTATGTGATGGGTAACTTCCAAGATGGTTTACTATTGCGCTTTTTAAAACCAGGCAATTTTTGTACCAAAACTTGGATAGAGGAGGAGTTTTTAGTGTGTGTATGTATGTATGTATGTATGTATATGTGTGTATATATATGTGTGTGTGTGTGTGTGTGTGTGTGTGTATATATATATATATATATATATATATATATATATATATATATATATATATATATATATATATACCATTTAAAGGTAATTTAAGGCCCTCTCAGCTGATAATTGGTCCATGTATGACTCTACTGTTCAGGACCGTAAAATATTACCTCATGTAACTGTCAGGATGAAAAAAATTGTGTAAGAATGACCTCATTGTTTCAGCGACTTCTGTTGTCCGCATCTGAGCAAAAGTGTCTGGTGGTACAATCTGCCCATGTCAGCCAAAGACCACCCATTCTACATGCAGATTAAAACATTTGGCCATAATGCATAGCTTTTTAAACACACATCTGGAAAGCATTGTATTCAGGCATTTAGATCATAGAAAGGGTCTCTTGGTTAACAACTTGGACTGCATTCACACATGAGCGTTTCGAAGTTGCACGATTTTGCCACGATTTTTAACGCAGGTTTTTTTTGCCACGATTCTGTACAGGTCACCCATGTAAAAAGCAGAAAAACGCCTGTAATCTGCCCCGAGGAAGCTCATGTTAATTTTTTTTGTTAAGCTTAAGGACCGCCTCCTGCACATATACGTCGGCAGAATGGCATGGCTGGGCACAGGCACGTACAGGTACGTCGCCTTTAAGAGCCCAGCCGTGGGTCGCACGCACGCGACACGGTCCGACGCTCCGCGGGACCCGTGGACCCAATCGCCGCCGGTGTCCCGCGATCTGTCACAGGAGCTGAAACTGGGAGAGGTGTGTGTGTGTGTGTGTGTGTGTGTGTGAACACACCTTCCCTGTTCTTCACAGTGGCAATGTAAGTGATTGTCTGTTCCCTGATATAGGGAAAGACAATCAATGACGTCACATGTCCAGCCCCGCCCCCCTACAGTTAGAAACACATATGAGGTCACACATAACCCCTACAGCGCTCCCTAGTGGTTAACTCCTAAACTGCAATTGTCATTTTCACAGTAAACCGTGCATTTTTATAGCACTTTTTGCTGTGAAAATGACAATGGTCCCAAAAATGTGTCAAAATTGTCCAATGTGTCTGCCATAATGTCGCAGTCACGAAATCGCTGATCGCCGCCGTTGGTAATTAAAAAAAAATAAAAATTTATGAAAATGCCATAAAAGTATCCCCTATTTTGTAAATGCTATACATTTTGCGCAAACCAATCGTTTTTTGCATATTTGTTTTACCAAAAATAGGTAGAAGAATACGTATCGGCCTAAACTGAGGGGGAAAAAAAATGTTTAAGCTTTTTTTGGGGATATTTATTATAGAAAAAAGTAAAAAATATTGCATTTTTTTTTTTAAATTGACGCTCTATTTTTGTTTTATAGCGCAAAAAATAAAAACCGCAGAGGTGATCAAATACCACCATAAGAAAGCTCTATTTGTGGGAAAAAAAGGGTGCCAATTTTGTAAATGATCACCTTGTAAAACAACTTATTCAATTTAATATAGAAATGAAAGGCAAAATATTTGTGTATAGATATAAAAAATGATACCCTTTTTCCTTTTTCATAAGTGATCACATTCCCTCTGTTCTCGGCGGCCTAAGAGCTGGGGGGCATCAGTTCCCCGCCGGCTCGAAGGCTGACAACCGAGCGATCAAACACAGCCTATCGCACGGTTCTCAGAGCTCCATGAGCAGAGAGCTGGTGACTGTCAGTCACCGCCACCAGCTCTTTGCTCTGTCCCCTAGCCAGGTGTCTGCCGAAAACGGGTCACAGGAGTGCAGAACAAACTGCACTCCTGTGACCCACAGAAAAAGTACAGCCAAACGAGCTTTGGCTTTACTTCTTTTAAGTAATTGTTTGCTTGTGAAGCCCTCAATCGGTATCAAAATTTGTGTCTGAGGCCAACTTGGTCTCAACTTGAGTGCAGCCAGTCAGCCTCTACATTTTAATTTTTCTAAGCTGTGTGGGGAGAAAAAAAACAAACAAAAGATTAACCCCTTCTCACCCGTGATATAGCCGAAAGACGGCTACAGCGCAGGCTTTAATTGACAGAAGGGCGACCATGTATGTCCTACCATGCTCGAGCGACTTGCGTGTGCCCCCTGATCAGCGAGTCAAGGAGATCATAGATCCTGACCCCTTACCACCTGATCAGCTGTCAGCCAATGACAGCTGATCACATGATGTAAACAGAGCCAGTAATTGGCAAAAAAAAACAAAAAAAAAACGATCGACTACTGTCAGAGGAACATCGGTCCCTCACACAGAGAGCTGCTACCCCATCAGTACAGCCTCATCCGCGCACATCAATGAAGGAGAATTTTTTTTTTTGTTTTAGCAAGTACTCACCCAGTAGTGATTAAATACCAGCAAAAGAAATCTCCATTTGTGTGAAAAAAAAATGACAAAAGTTTAATTTGGGTTCAGCGTTGCATGACCACGCAATTGTCATTCAAAGTGCGACAGCACTAAAATCTGAAAATTAGCCTTGGCAGGAAGGGGTTTTCAGTGCTCAGTATATGTAGGCAAGTGGTTAACGCTGATTGGTTGCTATGGGCAATGGCACAAGTTGTGAGAACCTTTATTTTTATTTTCTTTCCCCATGATTGTATCTTTTTAGTTTTTTAGTCTGTCCTAACCTATCCTACATCATTTTACTTTAATTTGAACAGATTTGGATACATCTATCTTTATTTTCTAGGTTTTAATAAAGAAATTGTGGGAAATTTGGAAAAATTACAGGAAATCTATTTTTTTTTCCAAACGCATGTTTCTCTTTTACCTAATGTGCTGCAACCACAGATCTGAACCTACAATATGACTGACAGAACCTGCTGATAAAAAGGATATGGCATAAGTGTGATTTTATTTTTTTATTTAACGCAATGAAAAGTGAAGATTTGCATTTTACTTTATTCCTGTTTTAACACTACATTGCCAGTCTTGGATTATTGATCTTGGCTGAGTGCTGGTTGTAGCTTTAAGTATTCTTTAGTAGTCTTCTGCGCTGCTGAAGCTGCAAAGTGGCTGCTAAATGCTTTGTTGTACATTACCACCAAGACGTCTAATTTAACATTCCCCAATCTGGAGCTGAAGGGTGCTTTAAGGGCTTCAGTAAAGCTGCATTCTAAATGATTTGTGGAATGTGACATGCAGGCTAATATAGACTGAAATGGTGGATTAGTTGCTAGAGCCAGGACCCCTTTTTTTTTTTTTTTTTTATCATTTTGCCACTTGATGGCTGAAATCGGGAATGCAAAGTACTCTCCAACATTACAGTCCAACTCCAGAATGGGCTGGCCCTGTACAGCAAGGGTTAAATGCTTGTTCCTCTCTAGGGCAGGGTCCCCAAACCTTTATCTGGCCCTCCGCTGACACAAATTATGGGGAATCGTTTTCTTCCACTGGCCACAGTCTGGCCCGCCTGAAGGACTGTAAACTGGCCCTTTACTCAAAAAGTTTGGTGACTTCTGGTCTGGGGGAGAACCGATCTGTGCTCCCCCAGCAGGCGGTGCCCCCAATGCTCCGGCAGAAGACCTCATGCCTCAGGGAGAAAAGGCTGCAGGAATTGGGTAAAACATATATTTTATTAAACTATGATCATGTAACCCATGCATTTTGGGGGCAACCCCACTGCATTGGAGCATTTGTACTTTTCCTGGAGTTTAGCTTTAAAACAATTTTGCCATTATGTTTCAAAAACAGTCAAATAGTTTCAGTTCCTAAGAGGAACACCTGAACTTTACTTTCCTTCATTTGTTATACTTTGTGCTCATTGGGTGGAAAGGGGAGGGTAGGTTCCTCTTCTATTTCTGCTAGTTGGCAATGCATGCTTCACTAAACCCCATCAGGGATCATGTGGCTTTGATGTTCCATTCTACTGCATTCGCTGTGTACTACAAAAGATCGTTGGTTTTTTGAAAAGACATTATTTTTAAAAGATAACTGCTCTTCTACATTAGCAAAATCTTTTCTCTACAAATATCGCTAGTATTTTTCATCAAGAATGGTAATGGTAAGCTTTGCATATTTATCATTCTAGTTGAGAAAACCTATTTTCTTAGTTACTAAAGTAACAATCTTGCATACAATTAAAAAACATTAACAATCAAAGGAAAAATTCAAAAGATAAATGTTAATTTTTACATTAATGTAAAAAGAAATGTGTATACGGGAAATGGAGTCCTATCGCCAGTGGTGTTCTGTAATATTCTGTATCTCAAGCTTGGGAGTTGTTCTTCCCTTTCAGAGATGAGATGATGTATTTGGTATTCTTATTGTGACAGGAGAAGTGTAAAGCCCCATAGAGGCCATCCGTTCTACCTGAGCTCCGTGCAGAACAGACATTGACATACAGTAACTGTCATGTACTATAGTGCTGACAGCAGCATTGTTGCATGAAAAAAAACAAAAGGGTTTGTTAAAGTGTATCTTCACTGCATCTGAGCACCACAAACGAAAAAAAAACGCTATTTAAATTATTTTATACTATTTTAAAGCTTTGAAAAACATCCCCTAGCATTTCTGGCTGTGTCCATCTTGAGTAAGGGCAAATGATTCATGTAACGTTTACTTGGTGTACTCTATTTGCCCTTACCTACATCATTTGCCTAGGCCTGAAAACCAGAAAGCAACTAAAGAGATAAATTAAAAAAAAGTAATATGATATACTTTCATATCTACTTAGGCTCCATGTACACAGGACGGCCCGGATTCACATACGCTATGGCGGCAAAAAAAATGCGCCGATGTATCTCTTTTATGCTACGCCGGCGCAGCGCACAGAGGCAAGCACTGGATTCACAAAGCACTTGCTCCCACTCGCTGTTAAAGATACGCTGGGTTTCCTCTGCGTAAGCCAGCGTTGGTGGAAGTGGGCATGAGCCATGCTAATGAGGCGTGACCCCATGCAAATGATGGGCCAAGCGTCATAGAAGTACTTAAAATGGACGGCGCATGCGCCGTCCCATGGCCGCATCCCTGTGCGCATGCTCGGAATCACATCGGAACTACTCCCTAAGATATGACGGATCACTGCCTACGACGTGAACGTAACCTACGCCTAGTCATATTCGCATACAACGTAAACGACAAAAGATACGACGGCTGTGTTCCCTGGTCCATACCTTTGCATGGGTTGCGCCTCATATATGGGGAATAACTTTACGCCGGACGTATGACTTGCGCAAACCGCGTATATTATGCACCGGGCGCAACTACGCTCGTCAATCGGCGTATCTCCCTCATTTGCATGTTTGCATAGAAAATCAATGGGAGCGGCAAATGTGTCCAGCGTAAATATGTGCCCACGATACGACGGCGTAGGAAAGTTACGTCGGTCGGATGAAGCCTATTTTCAGGCGTATCTCAGTTTATGGGCATGGCGCATAGATATGACGGCGCATACTTACGCGGCGTATCTGCTTTGTGAATCTGGACCGACATTTTTACAACTGCTCCTGAACGATTTAACTTGACAGATGGTAACCCACGTTTTAAAACGTCAGTTTTGCCGCCTTTTAAATGGCACGTCTAGCAGCGCTTTGCAGCGTTTGCGTTTTTAGAAGTGTTTTTTTTTAAATGGTCAAACAAAAAAACGCCTATAAAGGAAATGCTGCTAAACGTGGGTTACCACGTTTAGCTGCGTTTAGTCCCGTTTGGGGTCTGAAATGTGGAATTCTGCGCCTGAACCCATTTTTGTTGCTTTTAAAGAAACTCTTTTAAACGCAACTGCCTAAAAACGTCAATAAACTAGACCGTGTGCATGGACACATAGGATAACATTGAATGAGTTCAGGGGCAGTTGAAAAAAAGCGTACTTCTGTTTAGCAGCGTCCCGTGTACATGGGCCTTTCTAATGCTAACAGTTGTTGATTGAGAGAGTGATGTTCCGCTTCAAAGTGGAACTTTACCCATAACTTGATAAAGATGGCATAGACACTTCCCTTTAATGCTTTACAGAGCTCTACCTGCAAAAGGGGCCAGCCTGGAGTGATCCAGCAGGACTTGGTTTTCTGACTAAAGTTCCACCCTAACTGATCCATGTGGGTCTATGTAAATGGACGTTATTTTGCATCTGCCCATCCAAAGACTAACATTCGAAGCTCTCTTCAGATCCACCTGAAAAAATTAAAGTCAGACTTAATTGGCCCTCCAATGTAAAAGGGTCAGAGCTGAAGAACTGGGAGATGTCAGTGTAAACACAACATGTCCCCGTTCTTCCTAGTGACATGTCACTGATCGTCTGTTCCCTGTCTTCGGGAACAGCGATCAGTGACGTGTCACGGCAAGCCACGCCCCTAACAAGCACTCCCTAGGTCCCCCTTAACCTCTTCAGTGCCCCCTACAGGTTAACCCCTTCACTGCCAGTGTCATTTTTACAGTAATCGGTGCATTTTTATAGCGCTGATCGCTGTATAAATGACAATGTCCCAAAATGGTGTCAAGTGTCCATTGTGTCCGCCATAATGTCGCAGTCACGTTAAAAATCACTGATCGCCAGCATTACTAGTAAAAGAAAAAGTTATTTAATAAAAATGGCATAAAACTATCCCCTATTTTGTAGATGCTATAACTTTTGCGCAAACCAATCAAATGCTTATTGTGATTTTTATTTTATTTTTACCAAAATTATGTAGAACACGTATCGACCTAAACTGAGGAAAACATTTTTTTATATATTTTTGTGGGATATTATAGAAAAAAGTAAAAAATATAGCTTTTTTTTTTTCAAAATTGTCGCTCTGTTTTTGTTTATAGAGCAAAAAATAAAAACCGCAGAGGTGATCAAATACCACCAAAAGAAAGCTCTGTTTGTGGGAAAAAAAAGATGTAAATTTTGTTAGGGAGCCACATCGCACGACGGCACAATTGTCAGTTAAAGCAACGCAGTGCCGAATCGGAAAAAGTGTCCTGGTCTTTGGCCAGCCAAATGATCCGGGGCTGAAGTGGTTAAAGTAGGTTTTGTTTCAGCCTTTCCTTCTACTTTTAAAAACCTGTTTCAGTCCCCCCCCCCCCTTAAGCCTAATGATTGAGTCATTGAGGCAACTACAATAATTGATGAAGCCATCCCTCTGCTCTCTTCCCTTTTTCAGTATGTTTGCTGTCAGCAATTTCCTGGCCAGAGTGGCTTCTACTGTGCATGGGACTGAAATGATAATATATAAATTCAATAATTGCCATCTTTATCTCTGCCTGGATTTTTTTTTTATAATTAGGCCTTGTGTAGTGTAGTTATATTATTTTTGGTACAAAATTGCTTAGAACCCCCCCCCCCCCCAAAAAAAAAAATATATATATAGGCATAGGCCCTATAGAATAAAATTGTATGTGTGTGTATGTGTGTATGTATGTATGTATGTATGTATGTATATATATATATATATATATATATATATATATATATATGTGTATGTATATGTGTATGTATATATGTGTATATATGTGTATATGTATATATATATATATATATATATATATATATATATATATATATATATATATATATATATATACGTGTGCACTAATCAATTGCCCTTATAAATTGGTGTGATTTGCTGGTTTACTAACACTGTAATGTTTCAGAATGTGTCAGTAGCACAATTAGCTTACATATAAATGGAATTTAAAATGAAATGATATAACATACAAGAAATTGTGTAGCCAGCTCTTCTCCAGTTGAGTGATTGATCCTGGGAATTAACCTGATTGCCATTTCTGGTGCCTGACAGGGGGCTAAGTTGGCAGCTGTCTCGCTGGGATTTGTTTTGCTTTGCTGTTGATAATCACCACTTCAAGCTATAAGAATAGGATGAACTTGAGCATTGTGTGTTTTTTTTTTTTTTTTTTACCTTGCTAATTTCGTAACTACAAAAACAAGAGGCCCTACATTTGCAGTTCTAGACAATCTTCTAATCCTATCTATGTGTAAAGAGCAGTAACCATCGCAACCAATTACTAATCATCACTTTCTGATGTAACTCTAGTAGGATCTGATTGGTTGCTGTGTAGTACTGCACTGTATACATTGCACTAGTTCTAATGGGCCCAGTTTGTTTTATATCAAGTCTTCTGTGTGTGGACTGTCCCACAGGACAAGTGTGGCATTTTCTAGTATGGAGCATTCTGCTTCCCATGTCCTGTATTTGCTATTTCAGGTGAGAATAAAGAAAAAGAGTAGAAATGCATTCATGATATCGTTTCAGCTTTTCAAAAGTTTGATTACAGGATGGACACGATATAGCTTTAGGCCTCATGCACACTGGACGTTTTTACAGCTGCTGTTTTGGCTTCAGACTTTTTTTCTACAGTCAATAAACTCTCCCAGCATGTTATCCTATGTGTCCCAACATGTTCTCCTATGTGTCCCAACATGTTATCCTCCCAACATGTTATCTTATGTGTCCCAACATGTTATCTTATGTGTCCCAACATGTTCTCCTATGTGTCCCAGCATGTTATCCTATGTGTCCCAACATGTTCTCCTATGTGTCCCAACATGTTATCCTATGTGTCCCAACATGTTCTCCTATGTGTCCCAACATGTTATCCTATGTGTCCCAGCATGTTATCCTATGTGTCCCAGCATGTTATCCTATGTGTCCCAGCATGTTCTCCTATGTGTCCCAGCATGTTCTCCTATGTGTCCCAGCATGTTCTCCTATGTGTCCCAGCATGTTCTCCTATGTGTCCCAGCATGTTATCCTATGTGTCCCAACATGTTATCCTATGTGTCCCAACATGTTATCCTATGTGTCCCAACATGTTATCCTATGTGTCCCAGCATGTTATCCTATGTGTCCCAACATGTTATCCTATGTGTCCCAGCATGTTCTCCTATGTGTCCCAGCATGTTCTCCTATGTGTCCCAGCATGTTCTCCTATGTGTCCCAGCATGTTCTCCTATGTGTCCCAGCATGTTCTCCTATGTGTCCCAACATGTTATCCTATGTGTCCCAACATGTTATCCTATGTGTCCCAACATGTTATCCTATGTGTCCCAACATGTTATCCTATGTGTCCCAGCATGTTATCCTATGTGTCCCAGCATGTTATCCTATGTGTCCCAGCATGTTATCCTATGTGTCCCAGCATGTTATCCTATGTGTCCCAGCATGTTATCCTATGTGTCCCAGCATGTTATCCTATGTGTCCCAGCATGTTATCCTATGTGTCCCAGCATGTTCTCCTATGTGTCCCAGCATGTTCTCCTATGTGTCCCAGCATGTTATCCTATGTGTCCCAGCATGTTCTCCTATGTGTCCCAGCATGTTCTCCTATGTGTCCCAGCATGTTATCCTATGTGTCCCAACATGTTATCCTATGTGTCCCAACATGTTATCCTATGTGTCCCAACATGTTATCCTATGTGTCCCAGCATGTTATCCTATGTGTCCCAGCATGTTATCCTATGTGTCCCAGCATGTTATCCTATGTGTCCCAGCATGTTATCCTATGTGTCCCAGCATGTTATCCTATGTGTCCCAGCATGTTATCCTATGTGTCCCAGCATGTTATCCTATGTGTCCCAGCATGTTATCCTATGTGTCCCAGCATGTTATCCTATGTGTCCCAGCATGTTATCCTATGTGTCCCAGCATGTTATCCTATGTGTCCCAGCATGTTATCCTATGTGTCCCAGCATGTTATCCTATGTGTCCCAGCATGTTATCCTATGTGTCCCAGCATGTTATCCTATGTGTCCCAGCATGTTATCCTATGTGTCCCAGCATGTTATCCTATGTGTCCCAGCATGTTATCCTATGTGTCCCAGCATGTTATCCTATGTGTCCCAGCATGTTACCCTATGTGTCCCAGCATGTTACCCTATGTGTCCCAGCATGTTACCCTATGTGTCCCAGCATGTTACCCTATGTGTCCCAGCATGTTACCCTATGTGTCCCAGCATGTTACCCTATGTGTCCCAGCATGTTACCCTATGTGTCCCAGCATGTTACCCTATGTGTCCCAGCATGTTATCCTATGTGTCCCAGCATGTTATCCTATGTGTCCCAACATGTTATCCTATGTGTCCCAACATGTTATCCTATGTGTCCCAGCATGTTATCCTATGTGTCCATGCACACATAGGCTGTTATCAACTGTAAAAAAAAGAGTGTGTTCTGAGAGACGTTTTTCAGTTGTAAAAACGCTCTGTCAAACGCATAAAAACGCGACGCAACATTTTTGATCCCATTGAAAAAAATAACGCTAAACGTTGAAAGGCTCACTGGCGTATTTAGAACGTTATTATAACGTTTAGTGCGCATGAGGCCTTATACCAGCTTATTATTGTTTTTTCAACCTTTTTTAATTCTGGTGGAACCCATGAAATAACTTTCCTGTCTGGGCGATATTTATTTTATGTACAGCTCACAGTATATTAGTGTAGTGGTCACTAGGAAGAATGCTCCTTACATTTGTGGTCATTGGGAGGAACCCTCCCCACCCTCTTTTATAGATCGTTTAAAAGATCATTGTCAGTTTTTTCTTTTTTTATTATATGAAAGGCGGAAATTGCTCATTGCTCCAGGATCATCTGGAGGAACTGTAAAAAAAAGGCTTCCTTTTTTACTGATTTGATATACTGCTGTCTTTTTGGGGAATTTTAATACCCGTACACCCCCCCCCCCCCCCCACCCAGTAATTTTTTCAGTTGCTTCATATCCAAATTTTTGAATCGTATCTCAAACTTTGAAAAAGCAGTGTAAATATTTAATACTAAAGCATTTGCAAAGCCAACCATCATGGCTACTTGATAAGCAAGCTATGCTTGTAATATACATCATCACTTTAATTCATTAAGCTTTTTTATCCTTCTGGGTGATGGATACCTCAGGCAGATTAATAGTTGTCCACACAGAGAGATTTGATTATTTCTCTATTCGAAGGGTACATTTTACCTCTTCTTAATAAAAAAAAAAAAAAAAAAAAAAAAACATGAAGAATTCAAGTACTATGTTTTATGGATTTTTTTTTTTTTTGCAGAAAAAATGCCTCTTAATGTCACGCATGTATGTGCATATATTGAGAATAAACATATTCTACTGTCCAGAATATTTATAATAAATTAATATGAATAAATTTGCATGCATATGCACGTGTTTATAAGCATTTTCAATCATTAGACCATGGGTCTTCAAACTACGACCCTCCAGTTGTTCAGGAACTACAATTCCCATCATGCCTAGTCACGTCTGTGAATGTCAGTGTGTTACAATGCCTCATGGGATGTTTAGTTCCACAACAGCTGGAGGGCCGTAATTTGAGGATCCCTGCATTAGACTGTTCCTCATAAACTGCTTTCTGAATGCAGTCTCGGGGCATTTTTTTATTTTTTATTCTTACACCCCTGAAAGCTGCTAGGCAGTATGCTGGTAAACAACACAATGGGTGTTATTTACGAAAGGCAAATCCACTTTGCACTTGGAAGTGCAGTCACTGTAAATCTGAGGGGTAGATCTAAAATGAGGGGAAGCTCTGCTGATTTTATTATTCAATCAAGTGCAAGCTAAAATGCTGTTTTTTAGTTTCCGTGCATGTCCCCCTCAGATCTACAGCGACTGCAATTCAAAGTGCACTTTCAGTGCAATTTCAAGGGCACTTGTAGCTTGTACTTGTAGTGCAGTGGATTTGCCTTTCGTAAATAAGCCCCATTGTGTATATGCACATTTCATAAATACAGTGTGTGTGTGTGTGTGTGTGTGTGTGTGTGTGTGTGTATGTATATGTGTATATAATATAGAAGTGAGAAATTCAGAAAAAGAAAATTTAGAAGGGAAATCAAAGGAAAAGGTTAGTGAACCAACAATGCACTAGCTTAAAGGAACCTATTTACAATCACCTTAAAATGTATTTTTTTTTCTAAAGTCCTTTTTTTTTTTCCCCCTCCTTTTCCCGTAAAATAACAAACCTATAATACTTACCTCTTCTGTGAAGGACTTTTGCACAGAGCAGCCTGGACCCTTCTCTTCTTGGGTCCCGCTTCAGCACTCCAGGCTCCTCCCTCCTGTTGAGTGCCCCCACAGCAAGCCGCTTGCTATGGGGGCACCCAAGCCGAGTCACAGCTCCCTGTGTCCATTTAGACACAAAGCCCATGGCCTGGCCTCTACTCCTTTCTCTCATTGGCTGTCCGACTTTAACAGCAAGCAGGAGCCAACGGCACCGCGCTGCTGTCATAGCTAATAAGGGGTGTCCCAGCCAGCCGAGTGTCTCGTGCAACATCGTTGGATAGAGATGGGGCTGAGGGGGGCTGCTGCACTTTTTTTTTTTTTTTTTTATCTTTATGCATAGAAAAAAAAACATCTGCCTTTACAAGCACTTGAAGTGTGCAGGAGACCTGCATGGCATCAGCGATTTGCTGTTCGCTGGTCAATGCTTTACAGGCTCCTGCAACAAAAAGTACTAAATGCACACATTTTTTTTTTTAACCTGCATTTATTTATTTTATTTTTAAAAAGTGGCTTAATCGTTTTAAACACAAGCTGCCGGCTTCCATGCTTCATTTTTTTAACCTTTGCTGAACCATTAAAAAAGACAACATAATTTCTACAATAGAAAACACTATTTATGATATATTTATCATCTGTAATGTACCTCTCAGTAGAAATACACCTGCATTGTCTTTTAATTGGCTTCTTTTATAAATGCATTTCAATGTATTTTGCGTTTAAGTTTTATATTTTAAATTCAGGATTTAAAGCAATTTTTGTTAGTAAAATACATTCGGTGTGTTCGCTCAGTGACTTCTCTGTTAGTTTTTCAAATGCTTAATGCTGTACTTGCAGTTCCCTTGTGATGAGTTTTGGGTTGGCGATTCTGTAATCTGTTTCAGTACGGATTAGTTATAACGTTATTCTATCCTGTCTTTGTTAATTTGCTCAATACCATATGGAGGAGCCAGAACAATGGAATTCTGTTCCGTACTTCTCCAAGACTGAACCTGTGTTTTTATATTGCATTTCTTAAAATCTATTTATCTTTAGTAAAGCAAGAGACCATAATGCTGTGTAAACTTGCTTCCCTGCCATTTTAACTTTGTGGTTGGTTTTTGGATTGTTATATGCTTATTTCATCAAATATATTGCTTAAAGCGGAGCTCCACCCTCAAAAAAAGTAAAAAAAAAAAAAAACTACAAACACTGTAGCTGCTAACTTTTAGTAAGGACACTTACCTGTCCAGGGAACCCGTGATGTCGCTCCCCCGAGGCTGAACCATTTAACAGGTGCAGGCGCCGCTATTGTAACTATGGGAAACCGGCAGTGGAGCCTTCAGGCTTTGCAGCTGGTTTCTTACTGCGTATGCGCGAGTCGCGCAGAGCTTTCTGAATGGGCCCCATCGTCTTGTGAGACACACACAGCCCCCAGAAGGCAGCAGGGGGAAGGAGCAGGGGCAGAAGAGGAAATTACGTACCTCACTGCGGCAAGGCTGGGATGGTACTAAGGTAAATAAAATTGTATATCCAAAAACGAGGGGTGGTCTTTCATTTAAAACCAAGTACCGGTACTAAAGTTGCGTGGAACTCCACTTTAACATGGATCTAAAGCCACATGAAAACCTTCTTCTTTTTATTTTTATATTGACTGGCGTAGGGAATGGTCGCTGCAGTATTAAACACAAAATCGAACATGTATTATATCGCAGCTTACCAATTCTTAGATGTGATGGCTGCTTTAGGGAAAAAAAGGCCTAAAAATAAAACTTTTTATCTGGTGATCCAGCCAGTAAGTCTGTCTTTCAAAAAAATTACATAAGATGTTGACTTTTTATGTAAGCTGAACTTTTGGTCTTTCCTTCTGATCCTCCATATTTGTAATTTTAATGTTTTGAGTGTCCCAAGATGGAGGCTCCAGAAAGTGTGTGTGCGCGCATTATCGTTCTTTAAGCCCGTTATTTCGAAGACGCCCGATCAGTAAGATTTTGATGTGCCATTTTATTGTGACTTAATTTAACCCCTTCAATCTGGTGCCTCCTGGCCCTTTTAGGAGGTTTCAGCTGCTGGTAGGTGGGGTGAGATTTATGATCATGTGACCACCATGATTGACTGTCACAGCGATCACATGGTCAGAAAGCTGGTCGGAAAACATGGTTAGCTGCTGGTAACTGTCCCGAGAGTTCTCAGCACAGCTGTGTGGGCTTCTTGGTACAGAAATATGCGGCTGCTCAGTGCCAAGACCCACCCGCCGAGAGACCGCAATGAAAGAGTCGCAATTAAATTGCAAAAAAAAGTTGTGCAGGAGCCTTTTTCAAAGTCACTGCGACTTGAGTCACAATGATTTGAACGGCAGTGGGGTGCGACTAGTCATGTGATTTTGTCATGTCATGTCATGTCATCTCTCAAGAAAAATGCCTGCGCTACCTAAGCAGGAAAATGGGGGGGGGGGAAATGTACCTCTCCAGTCATTGGTCTCCTATGATGAAGTCCACCATAGCAGCTGCATGATCTTTTGCGGCTCTATTTGAAGTGACAGTTTTATCTTTTTTTTATTATATACATATTTTTTTATTCAATTTTAAATCTTAATAGGTCACATAAATTTGCAGTGGCCCAAGGCAGGGAAAACATGTATTTCCCTTTAATTTTTTTTTTTTCACCACTTTTTTAACTATTGAGTGTTCCTTTTTTTTTTTTTTAACAGTAAAAGTGTTCCTTTTTTAAGTATCTATTCTGCCAAGCAATGTGGTTCAGATTGTTACAATACAATTAGCAGGAGCAGATGGCCTTCAATCCACTTGGAAAGCTTTCAGGCCAGTTCCCGAAGTTTGAAGGCCATAGGTTTGTCTTGTTTGTTTAATCATATATTCCATCTGTTGGAGAGAGCAGAAACTTCCCTACAAACACTTCTGTTAAGGCCAAACTTTACTGAATTTCCCTTGGGTTTTAAATAGTTTGTCGTAGTTTATTTGAAAACATTCTCACAATGGGACAAAATTCATTCTATGCGGGTTACGAGATCCTGCACTATTCCATCTTATCAGCAATGCACCTTTTTCTAGTTATCTGCAAAATGCTTAGATGGACTTTAATCTGTAAGAAAACAAAACAAAGGTTACATTGGAATCTGGGATGGATCAGTTGTAGTACAAATGACAATTAGGCTGCCGAACTTGTCAGCTTTAAACGGTCTATCCAGAAAAACATTTGTGTGAACTCCGCGAAAAGTAGATTTTAAATATACTAGGGCAGTGATGGGGAACCTTGGCACCCCTGATGTTTTGGAACTACATTTCCCATGATGCTCATGCACTCTGCAGTGCAGGTGAGCATCATGGGAAATGTAGTTCCAAAACATCTGGAGTGCCAAGGTTCGCCATCACTGTACTAGGGGGTCGACCGATATAATTTTTTTCAGGGCCAATAGCGTTTTTTTTTTGCCACCTATCTGGCCAATAGGTGATATCAGATGCTGATATTCTGTACATTTTAAAATGGTACCCCGCTGTGGCTTCTGGCTGGTGTGTCCTCTCTGGTCCAGCTGTTTCGGGGTGTACACTGTCTGAGGCGAGGGAGGCGGCCGCCTTTGCCCTATCCGGGTAGAAGAAGCCAGGACTTGAGACTGTCGGAACATTTGCAGGCCCAGTGCATGGAGGCCTCCGCACACTGGGCCTGCAGTGCAAAATGTCCGGAGTCCTAGCTTCTACCTGGGCCGATGACATAGTGGGCTCCAAAAAGATGGCCGCCACGGCAGTGGGAGACCAGTATCGGTACGTTTTGTGACCGATACGATTCTTAAAAAGTGAATATCACCCCCCCCCCCCCCACACACACACCTCACCCCGACAGTCGGTTTATCCTTAGTATGTACTGTACATCTGATGTGTATATGTATTATCGCCCAACTAATT
Organism: Rana temporaria; assembly: GCF_905171775.1. Lineage (NCBI taxonomy): Eukaryota > Metazoa > Chordata > Amphibia > Anura > Ranidae > Rana > Rana temporaria. The sequence goes on from NC_053493.1 coordinate 274,511,020, forward strand.
TTAATTCAAAATACTAACAATAACTTCCATAGCCATCCACAACTTTGGCCAAGCTACATCACTAACCTTGTCTCAAAATACCAACCAAATTGTCCTCTTCGTTTCTCCTAAGACCTCTTTTGCTCTTGCTCCTTTGTCACCGCCTCGCGTTCAGGACTTCTCCTGAACCTCTCCCATCCTTTTGAATTCACGACCCCAATCTGTCAGACTCTGTCCACTTTTAGGTAATCCCTGAAAACCTTTCTCTTCAGAGAAGCCTATCCTGCCCTAACAACTGTACTGTGTTTTTTGTTTCTCTTTTCTTTATCGGCTCATCCTCCACAGTTATTACCTTTTTTATATCACTGGACCCTCCCTCTTGGATTCGAAGCTCTAACAAGCAGGGCCCTCTGATTCCTCCTGTATTGTCTGCCCTAACGCAAAATTCAGCAAGCACAATTTCAGTGCGAGTTCAGGGGGCGATTTGAAAGACCTATGTGCGGGTTCATTCATAGATGTCTATTGAAATCGCCCCAAGTTGCCAAAAGGAAATTGGCGCCGCAATGCAAGTCACGTTGCACCAATTTGGGACAGCGCCGTTGCCGGCAATAGGCTGCGATTTGACATGTAAAATTGCGCTGATGTGAACAGGGCCTAAGGTTCGGTTCAATTTTAGGCACGTTACTATCACACACTATATAGCGTACAGTTTGATGAAAGCACTTCAAAGATGCAGCAAGTAAGATTTGTTTAATGCACCACACCTAAAACCAGTATATATGGGACCGAACGGGCTTTTGGCAATAAAAGCCATTACAAAATTTTAGTAGAGTGGGAGAAGGCTAGAATCATATATTGCTGTCTGTGTTGTCATTGGATTAGGAAAGGATGGCAAGTCTCTGTAAATGGACACAGCAAAAAAAAAAAAAATCTAAACGACCAGCATTCCTTCTCTGACTAGAGAGGTTTTGGCAAGTGATGAAGTTTAATGGAGACTCCTGGTAAGGGATAGTTTTATTGCTCTGTCTCATTCATGCGCACGTGTAAATCTTAGCTTGAGCTATTGAGTTCTGTAAACAGGCCTTTTTAACAACAGATGACAGGGAGAAATAGGAACACATGAAAAGGAAGCGAGGGCTCAACATGCTTGGCTGCCTGTGGGAATAAAAAATATTCATATGCAACATTCATTTACCTATTTTAAAACAAAAGCTGTAAACCTTTTAGGTTTTTAACTTTTTTTTTATCCCTGATGAAAGAAAATATGTAAAAAGCACTATACATTCCATGCAAAGGGAAGCCTGTTAAGGGCCAATTCACACTATAGGCGGTGATGAGCAGGAACATCCAAAACAATTGTTTCCGATGTGTTCCATTCACACTGCAACGTAGCCTAGGGCTGCGATAATGCAGACATGCTGCGTTTTTATCTCGGCACACCCACCTGAATTGCACGCCACTGCCAGCACAGCACATCGCAACATTGCAGTGAATGAAGTGTGTATTTTGTACACTTCAAATAAAGATTGTACAAAACTAAAAAACGGGGGTTTAATGTGCTGATTTGTGCACCACACTGCCCTCTAGCCAGCAAAGCAGAGAATGGCTGGAGCGCTGAATCTCTCAAGCTGCTCTGTGATTTGGCAAGGTAATGCAAATATGAAATATTCACATGCTATTTTTTACGTACCCAGCCAAAGACAAACCAACAATTTTATTAATATGTATATTGCCACACCCCGACACACTAAGATCTTTTGAAAAAAAGAAATACAATATATATATATATATATATATATATATATATATATATATATATATATATATATATATATATATAAATATAAATATAAATATAAATTTCTAAGTTTCCAAAAGATCTTGGTCACTCTATGCAGGTCTATCAGGGTTTGGTAATATAGTATATAGTCTTCCGGTATTAATAAAAATGTTCTAGAAGTGATATTTTTGTGTGTGTGTGTTTTTATTTAGAGATTATATATATATATATATATATATATATATATATATATATTCTAAGAGGGAGAGATTATGTATTTTGTTCTATGTTTCAGGCTACATACATTCCATTTAAGATGCAGTATAATTGTGTAATGCTGTAGAATGAAGTAGAACATATACTCTTTAGGAGGCCATACTTCTGCAGTGTGGGAAATAAAATTGGCTTCCTACATGTATGATGCAATTAATGATTGCATCATCGTAGCCATGACTAGAATAAAAGCAGCGTATTCACTTCTTAACAGCTCAGTATTTACTTTGTGAGTGTTTCATGTCTTTAGATGTGGCACCAATGCCATTATTTTAAGAACTGTGTTCCATATACAGAATGAGCTGCCTGTCTCACCAGCATTTCCCCAAATTGCAGGCTAAACCTGTAATAGGAATGCTCATGTTAGCAGATATTTCACATTCATGTGCAACTTGCAGAAATACATTCCCTGCAAACCTTTTTTTTTTTTTTCTCCTCTATAGCTCTTTAGTGCATCTTGATCCGTGGCAGCTGCTTTTTCCTCCTCCAGGGGATTTAGCGCTGAAAAGCAATAATTATGTGGAGTCCAATCAATTGTAAAACTTATGGATGTTCTATTTAACTATGTACATGGCAGTGTGATCATGGTGGCTACACATATGCAGTATGAAAAGTGTGTAGTTCCAGTCAGCCCTCCATTATATCATAAAGGAAATGGAACAACTGCAGTGTGATAAAGATATGCTGAGCATTTTATGTCTCTGATTCTTTTCTGTTTATAACACTATGAGATGGCTTGATGCTTTAAATATATTTTGGCATGCATATACCCTAAAAGGCAATGTAACCTGATCTTTATGGTTGTGCTGCTGCATGATAAATCCAGACTTCATTTTCTTGTATTTTGTCTGTATGAATTTTATATATATATATATATATATATATATATATATATATATATATATATATATATATATATATATATAATCTCCTTTATTTATTTGACGTGTCTATCCCTTGTGTTCATCTCTCTGTGTGTGTATATACCATTTTACTTATGTAATTTTTTGGGCATTGTCTGTCTCTATTTTGAATATCTTATTAGTGTTTGCAATTCATAACAATCTATTTTGCTTTTATCTTTCTCTCACTCTCTGTCTCATATATAAACTTTTTTCAGCAAGTAAGACTGGGAATTATAGATGAGCAACTAGGAACACCAATGTTTTGTAGTGTAATAAGATTTTGGACGTATGTGTGGTTGTTTTTGGCTTTTCAAGGCTTCAAAATGTGATGCATGATATATATATATTTTTTTTTTTTAGCCCTCAAACCTGCAGTGAATCTTTTGCTCCCATTCACAAAATGGACAAAGTGATCACGCAAACGTCTGCTCAAGGTTAGTTTCCTTTTTACGATTCTGTGAACATTATTTATACACGTTTTGAAAGATGGTAAATTGTTTGCCTACAGCAATCAGCTTAAAGGGGTTGTAAAGCTTTGTGTTTTTTCACCTTAATGCATCCTCTGCATTAGGGTGAAAAAACACCTTGCACTCTCTGGCCCCCCCAGCCCCCCGTTTTATTTGCCTGAGCCACGAAACTCCGTGGGCAGGATCCTGTGATCGTTTCTTCCAGCTTTAGGCGGCTCTTCTTTGGAGATTGATAGCAGCGCAGCTATTGGCTCCCGCTGCTGTCAATCAAAGCAATGACACAGCGTGCTGGGGCCGAGTGATACAGTCGGCGGCTATGGCCGCCAAATGTATCACGGGCGCGCGCCCGCAGGCTTAACCACCTTCGGAGCGCACTTCCCAGAACGGGGGTTAACTGTTGTGGGGAGGAGCCAAAACAGTCGCTGAGGGACCCCAGAAGACCAGGATCGGGGCCACTCTGTGCAAAACGAACTGCACAGTGGAGGCAAGTATGATATGTTTGTTGTTTAAAAAAAAACAAAAAACCTTTACAACCCCTTAACTTTAACTGACCTTTTTTTTTATAGTGTGGTATAGAAAGTATATTGACTAGTACCTGATTGATGTCGTGGGGCAATAGATTTACTTTCCCCCATATGCGAGTTCATATGTGCAGTACAAGTTTATATTTATTATTAGTGAGACTTTGTTTTTTGTGGGTTTTTTTTTTATATTGCATTGGGTGCCGGTGGGTATCAGCCATTCCAACATCTCCCCATATGCCATGGAGATTGGGGGGGAAGATGGTCTGTAGCTCAGATCGGGAATGCAACCTAAAGTGACAACATTTCTTCTCTGATATGGTACAACAAATAAGGGTTGTCGTACAAGGGCAGGAAGTGTATTGCTGGCTGGATTCAGCAGGTGAAAAGAGAGGGGCTAAAAAAGCCTGATCAAGGAATACTAATTCAGCCACCACATCTAATAAACTGCAGGATTATCAATTTTTGGTTGAGATGCACTTTAAGGCCCCTTTACAGGGGCGGAAGTTCACCTGTCAATATTTCAGGCAGACCCGATACAACCCTCTATCCTTATGGAGTGGCGGGTGTAAATTGACTTGTGTCTTGCGCTACAAGTGCACTCGCTGTATATCCGAGGGGCACACGCAAGGAAATTAAACTGCATTTTAGCTTTCACATGATTTGATGATGGAAATCGGCAGAGCTTCCCCTCAGATCTGCAGCGACTGCACTTGTAGTGCACAGTGGGTTTGCCTTTAGTAAATCAACCCCATTGTCTTTACTAGTGGTTTAGAACAATCTTTTGAATAACCCAGTGCTGTGATTGTGCATGAGAAAACCCTACATGCATTACTATAAAGATTCTATACATACAATTTAAAAATGTTATAAAACAGTTTAAACATAGCTTTTCAAAACCTATAAGCTCTAAATGTATAAACTGTTTTATATAATTTTTAAGCTGTATGTATAGAATCTTTATAGTAATGCATGTAGGCTTTTCTCATGCACAATCACAGCACTGTCTGTTATTGGAAAGATTGTTCTAAACCACTAGTAAAGATATTGTTTTATCTGATGGGGCATCCGACATAAAAGGCAAACCGTCCTGAATTTTTACTGTACCGAATGTTTACTTCATAATAATGCACTAATATGTACACTTGTGTAGTATAATAAAAGATTGTTCTTGTTTTGCTGTTATTTCATGTACGGGACAGTAGTCCCATGAAAGCGCACTTATCAGTATGCTAGGTGTTGGGATCCGCATCTGCATTACTTGGCTACAGTAGCAGATTATTGGAGGTGTATGTATTGTTTTCCTCAAAGTATGCAATGCGAGCTTTAAAAGGTGTTTGCTCAACTTTCACAGCTTTCAGCTAAATGTTTATTGGCAGGGCTGTCCACAGAATTTCACTGGGAGACGTGCAATTAGACTCAACTTTTGTCCAGTGCTAATCAACGGTAACTGAGGACCCCAATTCATGTTTTGCACATCTAACAGCCAATATTAACTGGCTTGTTGGAGCAGAAACAATGGTTTGAGTTTACAGGATTGAATTGATCTGAATGTCAGCTGATCTGCCAAACTTAGTGCAATTTTTTAATCTTTTAAATAAGTAGTACTACCCCCTCCATCTGAAAAATGTCAGCACAAATCACAAGGCATCTAGGCTTGTATTCCCCCACTTGCAAGCCATGTTGACCAGTCCTTTCAACCTGAAAGAATTAGTCTGAAGTTTAAGGGAACGGTTCAAATTCAATGACTGGCTGTATTTGCGGCTGCTATATGCTATGCTATGGTACTCTTGATTAGTGTTCAGGGATGTATGCCCCAAGCGCTGAATTCCTATGCTGAGGGCATACGTCCCTAAATATCTGTACCACTTGGAACCACATCCAACCACCGCCTTTTTCAGCCTGTCAATGATTTTGACAAGCTGCCAGGATCTGATTGTGTGCTGCTCCCATGCTTCCCTTTATAAATTTTCAGTTTTTATATGAGGCAAATTGCCTATGTGCATGAGACCTTACACTGAGCTCTGCAGTATTGCGCACAGTTAAATAGTTGTTAAGGTTTAATAAAGACACCAGTCCATCCTGTGCAGGTGTGTGTGCTCATGCCAGAAATCATATCCCATATCCCTGTATAATGTGCTCGCTAAGATGCTCCAGCAGACTACGACACTGTCCCTTTCTCTCCAAAGCTCCAGGCTATGGGTGTTTCCTTGGCATCATCATGTACAGTGCAGGGCTATTAAAGAGGAAGTTAACCCTGATGGGTCTTACTTCCCCTTTATTTCCCTGCAAAGGTAGAGCATAATGGGCTACTTTGCATAGTTGCCCATTATGTGTGACTTGCCTGAAACCGAAGCCTGCGATGTTGCCACTAGCAGCGAGCGTCCATCTTCACCCCTCTTCCTTCTGGGGCCGCGAACTCCGGATCTGTGACTGGCCGGAGTTGCGTGACGTCGCTCCCGCCCATGCGTGTGAGAGCCGCCAGTCACGGCATGGCCTACTTTAGAAACGTCACGATTGCCGTTTATAAAGTGCGCCTGCACCGTAGACATTGGCACATGTCTCTATTGTAAATATCTCCTAAACCGTGGAGGTTTAGGAGATATTTCCAGCATCTACAGGTAAGCCTTAATCTAGGCTTACCTGTAGGTAAAAGTGGTTGTACAGGGTGTAAAACCACTTTAAACCTGTATGTGGAGGGGATGAGCCTTTTTTCAAGCCCAGACTTGACCCAATAGTCCAGGAAAAGATTCCTAAATTGTGTTTGAGGGGGATGTCGATGGCTATAATTGCCCTCTATTAACTGGGTCAATTAAGTCTGTAAAAAATAAATAAAAGATATTTTACCTGTCCTTTCTCCTAAAGATTCAGCACACATGGGCATATTGAATGATATCCGTATAGCAGGAGAGCCACACACTGGTGTAGTCCTTTTATATTAGGCTTAGATCTCTGTGAGTGTACCACTTTAATGTTCAAGTTTTGCACTTCCAAAACAAGAGTTTGGCAAAAGTAGGTTTTCAGTAGTTAGCTTCTTCTATTACTCTCAGTGCCAGTTCACACATGGGTGGCTTCAAAGTCGTCCGACTCTGAAGCTGCCCTGCACAGCACGACTTCAGCGCGGCTCGCAAAATTGCTTCTGCATAGAAGTCAATGCAAGTTGCCCCAAAGTAGTACAGGGACCCTTTTCGAAGTCGGAGCGACGTGAGTCGCTCCTATTAGAACGGTTCCATTGCAATGCATGTAGTGCGACTTTCAGGTGGCCAAGTCGCCTGACAGCTTGTCCCTGTGTGAACCTGGCACTCGCTGACACTGTTAGGCTGCATTCACACCTGAGCGTAGCGTTTTTGGTCATTTGGTATTCACACGTTTGCATACAGCGTCGTCCGATATTTTTGAACTTTAACATTTTTTATTTTAGCCAATAGGAAAAATGATCATCTTTTCATCACTTGTTGCTGTTTGTGGATTTTTTTATCTTCTGCCTGGGTGAAATGTTCTATTGATTAAAGCGACAAAACACCCGTAGAAACGCTCGTTGTCGCGCTAGACGCTTGAATCGAGCGTTTCCATTACTTTCTATGGGAATACAAATGTTCTAAAACGCACAAATCCACCCAATTCGCGCAAAAAAAAAGGGTCTGGAACTTGTTTGAGCTTCAGGCGTTCGGTGTCGGGCGTTTTGGAGTGGAGATGTGAACCATCTCCATAGAGAATAATGTATTTTTTCCCCTCTAGCGTTTTGGAGCTTCACGCTTCAGGCGACAAAACGCTCAGGTGTGAATGCAGCCTTAATCTCGTATTGTGATACAATTGAATTGCATATCAGGATTCTCTTTTTAGTAGAAACCAGGGATCGCAGCGTGTGAAAATAATAGGTAAACATGGTTGCTTTTATGTGACTGGTTTATAAAATATTAACACATAACGACAATATTACTTACAGTAGGATGAACACTTTATTCACTTTAGCATAAAATGTAAAAACTGTTTTATGCTCAAGTTGATTTATAACTTATGCAAGGTACGATAGTTATGCGAGTTCTGTGTAAGTTCACCTTGCATATTTTTCCGTAAAGGCGAATTTGTTATTTTTTTAAAGGCTAGATTCACATTAAAAAAAATTGCACATATTTTTGCAGGGTAAAATTTTTTTTTTTTTTACACCGGAACCTGCAAAGCATTGTACCAGCGATCATCGGATGGTGGGTGCAGTACCAATATCCTGCAGACTCTTCTTCCAGCTCCCTGCCCATAACAAGCTATGGGCTTTAAGTTTGAGGACTGAAGGAAGTGTCCACGGACTATGAATGTGGTGATTACTGCACTTGTATTCTATTGAGAACTACAAGTCCCTCTGCTGTGGTAGAAGACATGTCTTGTAGTTCATTCACAGATAAAAACCTTCTGAGTGCAGCGCTCCTTCTTTATCTTTTTTACCTGAGCCTGATCTCAATCCAGTGATGTACACAGGAGCCCAAGGCTCTAACTGCTTTCACACTCAATAGTTTGTGCCTGCTAATTTAAAAATGCAGATTACTCAGAGGTCCTTTCTGCTTTTGCATATATTAGCCGGAGTGTGTTGCCTGATGTCCCCTTGCTTTTATTTAGTGCTATTTATGAATAATTGGGCCTTCAGGGGAAAAAAAAAAAAAAATCTTAGTTTTGTTTTCACAAGATCTGTACTTTCACTGTCCAGAGCATGTCTGGCATGTTCTCATAGGCAGCAAACCATAACAGATAAAAAGTAATCCAGTGTTTTAAATGTATTCCTAGGACAACTTGTAACATACTGTGATTAAAGAACACCTGCTATTAGAGAAGTATGAGGTCAAAAAAAAAAAAAAAAAAATTGCATAACTAATGTCTATCTACATATTTTCATTTTTTTTTCTTCTTGCTCCTCTCCTAGCGGATTTTCTTTACATACCTACCTGCACTCCCACCTTTAGCTGGCCATGCACTATGTTGTGTGTGTGTGTGTGTGTGTGTGTTTTTTTTTTATTATTGACAAGGGTTTCCTTTGATCATGCTTTATAGCACATATTGACAAATCCCCCTGCTGGCCTACTGTATTCCGCCAAACCGTCAATCGAAGGCTGTTGGGCAGGAGGGTGGTGAAGTGACAGGGCCACCTACAAAGCAATTTTTGTCAGGAACTGGCAAAAATTTAATCAGCCAGCTTTAGAAACCACACTTTTATTTCTATTTCAAGGAATGTAAACATCCATTGTAATAGGAATAGTGCGTTACAGGTCCTCTTTATGGAGAGATCTGGGGTCAAAACCCCCACATCTCTCCTAAAGCTGGAAAGCTTGAGAAAAACAAAACGGGACAATCTTGGCTTTCCAGCAGAGTATATGGCAGTATTTACAACTGCCAGGCCAGGCGTGACGTCATCATGTCGTGCCCTGGCCTCCGAGAGTCATAGAGATGACTGGGGACCATCTGTTCCCTGGAAATCTCTATGGTCATCTTCTGCCAGCAGAGCATTCATTCTCTGGCTCGCTGATCGCACAGACGAGCCGGTAAAAGCACCGTAGGGCTTTAAGAGCTGCCGCTATGATTGTTCTTGCGGTGCAGGGAATCGTCGGCTGAAGGGAACGATACCGGGAGGAAGGCAGTGTGAACAAACTATGAAAGTGCTAATCCATGCGCTCGCAGTTCATTAAAACTGCAAGCCCATCAGCTGCGGCAGCAGACCGGACTTAGTTTCTTTATTCGCAGATTCCTGTGAATTAATGATTTGGCTGTGTGGGTGGAGCCCCACACAGCCACATTGTTTTCAAAATGTGATAGCGGTTGTCACACTGAGGGGCAGAGGGGCACTAGAACATGTTACATGTTGCACCCCTATCACAGGTGTAACATGTATCACATTCAAAATGGTCAACTTATCCCTTTATCCCTTTTTTTTTGTTTGGAAAGGTCCTGACTTTAACCAGTCATTGTTGCTTTAAAAATTGATGTACTTATTTGGATCTTTACATATAAATGTGCACATGTATAAGTAAAGTATATAGATAGGGCTTACTATCATAGATTTGGTTACACTGACATTTTGCTTTTCTTTCATCTAATCTAATTGGACCTAATGCATTTCTGGAAACAGATGGCAAGGTTGCATTGGTATTAATTGGTGTCTGTGCTGCTTTTGTTTGTTTTTTTTCTCCTGATTCCTCCTCTGATAATGGTTTTGGAAAAAGTTTCCAGGCATCTTGCATTCAATCACAGGGTCATTAAGTAATCCATGCTTATTTGTTGTGTAACAGGATTTACTTGTATGGTAGAAACAGGGCCTGTTGCATTAAAGAGCCATTGTTAATTTATGGTTTAACAGCAAATTTTTTTTCCTTTAGTTTCCAAAAGATCTTAGTCACTCTACGCAGGTGTGTCAGGGTTTGGTAATATAGTATATATTCTTCTATTCCGGTATTAAGAAAAATGCTCTAGAAGTGATATTTGTGTGTGTATTATAAATATATGGTATGTGTGTGTGTGTGTGTGTGATTGTGTATGTGTATATATAATATATATATATATATATATCTTACACATTCTCGCTCTCTAATATACACACACACATATCGATAGATAGAGATTATATATATATATATATATATATATATATAATCTCTATCTATCGATGTGTGTGTGTATATATATTAGAGAGCGAGAATGTATGTGTGTGTGTGTGTGTGTGTATGTATATATATATATATATATATATATATATATATATATATATATATATATATATATATATACACATACACATACACATACACATACACATACACATATATACACACACACACACACACACTCGAAGTGGGGCTACATGTGTGACAAGTTCCAGGTCCCCAAAGTCACCGGAAAAATTACTGTTTAACATGGGAGTCTATGGAAGGGGTGCCCAGGTTTGAAAAATCGGTGCTCTCCGGCCGTAGGTTCCCCGGACAACAAACTTTGCACACATGTAGAGGAAGAGTGAGGATACATTTGTGCCAAGGTTGGGGTCCAGGGGACCTACGGCTGGCCAGTACCGGGTCCTCAAATTCTGGGAGATCAGGCGCAAAAAGGTGACTCAAGTATAAGCCGAGGGGGGCATTTTCAGCATAAAAAAATGTGCTGAAAAACTCGGCTTATACTTTGGTATATACAGTAATTATTATTTTTATTTTTTTTGTGCAAACTGTTGTACATCCAACTACCTCCTTTTTTTATAGATCCTTAACTTTTCATTTGCACAGCAGAAGAGAACAGAATTTCAACAGTTTTAACTTTGTACCCCACGCCCGTGATTAATAACCATCATCAGATCTGCAGCTGCAGAGGGTACATTTTCTGAAATGGAAGACCTGAAATGGCTGTGCAGTTCTGCTCCAGTAGCTTGAGCCTACTAAGAAATTCAGTTAGTAGTCAGATCTGGTATCACTATACATTGTTTTAGGCCAGAGTACAGCTAACAAGTCTATTTAATTTGATGTTAAATTCAGTCAGTCGAGTATGTGTACTTTTTGAACCGGAGGGACTGAAAACCAAAAAATCACAAGTAAATGTATTTATTTCAGTCACTTGTATAGCACCATCAGTTTGCGCAGTGCTTTACATATACATGGTACATTCACACCAGTCCCTGCCCTCAAGGAGCTTACAATGTAAGGTCCCTAACACACATTCGTACATACACATGCTAGGGCCATTTAGACAGTACATGCTTGTTTATGTAAAAGTTTTGCATAAGTTGATACTTTTTGTGTTGTATTTTAATCTCATAACTGATGTGAAAAACTATACCCCATGGAAATTGTAAATTTTTCATCATATTTGAACAGGAGAATATTAGAGATTTATTCAAACAATGCCTACAGATTTATGTGATTTTATATTTGAACAAATGACACGTACAAATTTAGATTATGTGAATGTAAAGACAATGTCAAATAATGAAAATTCCGATTTACCACTTGGAAATGGTACATCCCTACACTTACCACCACTTTAAAAGCCACATAATTTTAATCGGTTGTTGCAGATTTTGTGCCAATGATTCGATTCTCCTTCGGGAGTATGCACATGGAATCTGTCCTCCTTTTTAAACCTCAAATATCTTGTTCTGGTTTTTTTCTTTGCTGTTGACATGTAGTGTCATTCCAAGATCAAAAGATTTCTCAAAGGCCCCCTAGGTCTTGGATTTAAAAAAAATCAAGAATTTTCCATACAATCCGTTCACAGTAAGGAAAATATTCTACAAGTGACCTAGACTTTTAATAACTTCTAATTTGTCTGCAACTGGCAGGCCCAGAGAATTCACCCCAAGGCCTGACCATTTAATGTCAAAAGATGTCTCCAAGAACCAAACATTCATTGTAGGATCTGCGGTTGTCATAGTATATGCTTCTACAGTCAGACATTGCTTTAACCACTTAAGACCCGAAACAATATGCAGCTAAAGGACCTTTCCCCTTTTTGCGATTCGGCACTGCGTCGCTTTAACTGACAATTGCGCGGTCGTGCGACGTGGCTTCCAAACAAAATTGTCTTCCCACAAATAAAGCTTTTTTTGGTGGTATTTGATCACCTCTGCGGTTTTTATTTTTTGCGCTATAAACAAAAATAGAGCAACAATTTTTTTTTACTTTTTGCTATAATAAATATCCCCCAAAAATATATGTTTTTTTTCCCCCTCAGTTTAGGCCAATACGTATTCTACCTTTTTTTGGTAAAAAAAAATCGCAATAAGCGCTTAACAATTGGTTTGCGCAAATGTTATAGCGTTTACAAAATAGGGGATAGTTTTATGGCATTTTTATTAATATTTTTTTTTTTTTTACTACTAATGGCGGAGATCAGCGGGTTTTTTTTTCGTGACTGCGATATAATGGCGGACACATCGGACTATTTTGACACATTTTTGGGACCATTGTCATTTTCACAAAAAGCAAAAAGATCTATAAAAATGCATTGATTACTGTGAAAATGACAATTGCCATTTATGGGTTAACCACTAGGGGGCGCTGTAGGGGTTATGTGTGACCTCATATGTGTTTCTAACTGTAGGGGGCGGGGCTGGACTTGTGACATCATTGATCGTCTTTCCCTATATCAGGTAATAGACGATCAGTGACACTGCCACTGTGAAGAACGGGGAAGGTGTGTTTACACACACCTCTCTCCGTTCTTCAGCTCCTGTGACCGATCGCGGGACACCGGTGGCGATCAGGTCCCACGGTCACGGAGCTTCTGACCCACGGCTGGGCACTTAAAGGGGACGTACCCATACGTGATTGTGCTCAGCCGTGCCATTCTGCTGACGTTTTTTTTTATGTCACAATGTAGAGTATACGATTTCCTATCGTCTGTGCCCAGTCTTGCCACACAGAGTTAATCCAGCTCTGACCAATCCTCTTTTATTGTTCAGTGAAATAAAACAGACTTGCAGAGAAAAACCTTAGTCCGTTCCACCCCCTTGCTGGGATTTTTTTTACATGACTATATTAACCATTACATTTTATTTTTGATGATTTGAATGAATACCTTGCTGGGTTACCGAACTGGACTGCTCACAGTTCAGTATTAATATCTATAAAAAGCCAAGTACTACAAGAGTTTGTAGAAGTTAACAGGGTCCTATTGGGGGAAAGGCTCAGCTCATGTACCACCTTTTGGTTGCCCCATTGTGATGATATCTTAATGCAGAAAATGCTAAACGGATGTATTGGGTCTTCCATGGCAGAGTTATGCAGGGAAACTACAAGATCAGAGACCTCAGATCAAGCACAGCAGATGCATATGGTAGTGCCCCTGTGCCAGCCTTGCCAACTTGTATTTCACTCCGCATGCTTGCATTACAGGAGGTTCACAGCTAGCCAGCAAACCCTTCATGGGGAAGAGGGGATTGATGTGGCTGCTCAGAAAGGGATACATGCTTGCATGAACTCGGGTAAATTGACAGATTTATTTTTTGTCTAAATTATTTAAGTTCCTGGATTAAGTTTACTGACAATTATAGTGGAAAGTAGAACATATTTCCCTACTGAAATATGAAAAGTTTACAAAAAGCCACTTTCATAGCAAAAGTTAAAATGGTTAAAAACATCCCTGTCAGTGAGATGGAGGACTGGAACATGTGCCCCTCAGACGTCTGTTACATGAACCTATGCTTATGCACTTTGGTATTTTAGAAAGTCAGGAGAAGTTGCGAAAGCTTTGAGCAGGGCCTAAACAGGGAGGGGTGTCTTGATGGGAGCATAAAATGGAATTTACTATTAACCTTACGGAAAGTTACTACAACCTTGCGAGACACGTAGCTGCTGCAACACAACAGAATTCATCATGGGGGGGGGGGGATGGGTCGGGAGAGAGGGCACACGCATGGTTACAATTTTAATTATTCTAAAAGGCTATGTGACCTGCTTTTTGTGTTTTATTTTTTATGTGAATACTTTAGTGAAGGCAAAAAGCATATATTTATTTCCATAATATTTAATATGTATTTTTGTTTTCAAATGAAATCTCCAGAAGTCAGAGGTTTCAAACTTCAGTTCTCGGCTTTTTTACTTGCATAATACAGTTTTATAATGACTAGTAGAGTTCTGGAAATGGACACATATCTTAAGTATTTCTTACAGTCTGTAACCACTTAAGTATCGGCTCCTGTACATATATGTCAGCACTTTAAAGATGGATATCTCTGTAACTGCAGCAACTGATGCCACAACCAAGATATCATCTTTTCAGTGGCTGTTTACGATAATGGTGGTCTCTGCAGATTCGCCGCAAGATCACTGATATCGGCGGAGGGAGAGGGCCCCCCCTCGGCGGAGGCGTTTGTTGGCAGCGGAGGCGATTGGGACCTGTCAGTGGCTGGGTATGGATACGAGTAAGGGCAAGATGGCCCCCACCTGTCTCCATACCATACCATAGCAGGGCAGAAGAGACTTCAAAACGTCACTTCCACCCATACATCTTAAAGGGACATTTTTTTGTTGTAATTTTCTCAAATGACAATTTCTTTTTATTTCTTTATTGCACGCAAGTCCAAATATGAGATCTGAGGTCTTGACGGTTTTAAAATCAGTAAAATAAATAAGAAAAAATAAATTAAATTCCCCCGTACCGACGAGCTCGCGCGCAGAAGCAAACGCATACGTGAGCAGCGCCTGCATGTGAAAATGGTGTTCAAAACCACACATGTGAGATATCGCTGCGATCGTTGGAGCGAGAGTAATAATTGTAGCCCTAGACCTCCTCGGTAACACAAAACATGCAACCTGTAGAACTTTGTAAGGGACCTTCAGAAATGCAGATTGTCATAAGCAGCTATTTGTGTGGCTTATTCCTAATTTGTGCTTAAAGTGGCTCTAGAGGTAAGTTTTTTTTTTTTTTTTCCTTAATGCATTCTATCCGTTAAGGCAAAATCCTCCTGCAAGCATCTCCCCTCCCTCCTGCATGGGTTTGCAAAAGAGCATTGCTGATCCTCCTCATCTGGGGTCCCTTGCTGGTGTTCTTGGCTCCTCTCCTCTTCTCAGAATTCCCTCATGGCAAACCCCTTGCTATGTGTGGACTCGATCCCAAGCTGCATTGCATGTATTTATTGACACATGCAGTGATGCTCAGTTCCACCCCCTGTTTACAGTATTGGAGTGACCGCAGCAGGAACCAATGGCTTCTGCTGCTGCTGAGCCTCCTGTGAGAAGAAGGGAGAAAGGAGCATCACTGCATAGTGTTGGATCGAGATGGGACTCAGGTAAGCATTTAAGAGGGGCTGGGTGAGCTGACATTGAAAGGTTTATTATAGTGCTGTCAGTTAAACGCGCTATTAACGGCGTTAACGCAAACCCATGTTAACGCCGTCAATTTTTTTATCGCGCGATTAACGAGGCGGGGTTCGGGGGTTATACCGGGATGATGCCTGCAGCCGCAGGCATCATCCCGGTACCGTTGTTTAGAGCGGGCGATCGGCTATCCAAACATAACAACTGATGCGGCTAAAAGCCGCTCGGTTGTTATGCCGGAGGAGCGGGAGGGGACATCCCCCCCCCTCCCGCCGCCTTTCGCCGCTCTGACCGGGCCTCCCGTCCCACCGGGAGACCAGATCCTAGATCCGCCGCCTTCTGTGTTCAGGCGGAGACTGACACTAAGCCGTAAGCGGCTTTGATTCAGTCTCCGCATTGAAACCATGGAAGCGGGGTCATGACGTCACTTCCGGGTTTCTCGGCTGCCAATGGCGCCGGATTTAAAAAAGTACACAGTATTCAGAATCGCCGTTTTCGGCGATCTGAATACTTTGAAGTGCAAAGGAGGGCTCGGAGGTCTTTTAGACCCCCGATCCCTCCATAAAGAGTACCTGTCACCACCTATTGCTGTCACAAGGGATGTTTACATTCCTTGTGACAGCAATAAAAGTGATCAAAATGTAAAAAAATAAAAAAACACAATTTAATATTATAAAAAAAAAATAAATAAATAAGAAAACAAAAAAAAAATGTTTTAAAGGGTGAACCTCCTTAATCGCGCGATTAATCGTGAGTTAACTATGACATTAATGCGATTTAATCGCGATTAAAAATTTTAATTGCTTGACAGCACTAGTTTATTACCTTAATGCAGAGAATATATGAAGATAAACAACCTTTTACCTTCTTGGAATCGCTTCCATATAAACCACCATACATATTCTATGTAATTTCTGTTGTGAAAGGTGGAAGTGTTTACAGAAAATCTTTCCTTTGCAAACCACTTCTGGAAATGCTAGTTTCCTGGCTGTTAGGTTGAACCTTTGACCTCCTGAGTCTTGGATCTGGTACAACTATGCAGACCTTAAATTTAGAAATGTTCTTTTGCATTCTAACTCAATGTAATAACACCGTTGAATCAATTTAGTTGATTTACTAAAACTGGAGAGTGCAAAATGTGGTACAGCTCTGCATAGAAACCAATCAACTTCCTGTTTTGTTTGTCAAAGCTTAATTAAACTAGCTAAAGTTAGATGCTGATTGGCTGCCGTTCACAGCTACACCAGATTTTGCACTCTCAAGTTTTAGGAAGTCCTATGTCGGATGTGAAGCCAACCTTTTTAGAATGTGCAATGGCAGCCTCCATATTCTCTGAAGCCTCGTACACACAACCGAGAAACTCGACGGGCGCAACACATAGTTTTGTATGTCGAGTGCCTTGTTAGGCTGTCGAGGATCTCGGCAAGCCAAATTTCCCCATTCCCGTCGAGGAAAAAGACATGCTCTCTTTTTTGGCTCGACGAGATCCTCGACAGTTTCCTCATCAAAGTGTACACACGACCGGTTTCCTCGGCAAAAATAAAAATACCAGCAAGTTTCTCGGTCGCGTGTACGAGGTCTAAGTGCAACCTAGGCTCTCTGATCCTCTCTCAAATGGAACTGGCCTGAAAACTGGTCATCGGACCAATTCTGAATGCTGTGGGTCTTTTTTTTTCTTCAGGCAGAGTAGACCTTGCTTGTGACGTTCCCCTAAGGGTAGCTTTTTATTTTATTTAAATAATAATTTGGCATAGATTTGGGCTTTCGGCCACCTTCTGACCTGAACAGCATCGGATAGATTGGGTGGCTTCACAATGGTTATTTTTATTGTCGCGCTTTTGCATGCGTTCAGCTACTAGTGATAAAACACACTAATGACAGAGGCAAATCATATTCCTGTCACACCATTAAACTCTCTTGAGGGTGAGTTATATTAAGTTATATTCCTTGTCAGTGAACACTCTTCAGTATGTACTGGCGAGTTACAACACAATCAAAATTCCTTTTATATTTATATTTTTAATTGAGTTTAGTTCCTTGTATCTCTAACAGTGCTGTTCAGTGTAGCCTATGCTTTATATTCGCATGGCTTACAGATGTGTTCACAGGAGTAACTGTCTTCTAAAATCCTTATCTGTCTCCTAGCAATACAAGGCAAATCTGCTCACAACATTAATACTGAGCAAATTTACCAGGAGACAAGGGATTCTGTTTGTGTTGGGGAGTGCATTAGCAACAAGCCATGATTAACGCTGTTTATATACTGCTCTGCTGTATACCATTACAAGCAGTAGTCTTGTCAGCAAGCCGAAACATCTGTTTTCCTAGGTAGCTAAGAAATCATTGGCACTAGGGATGCTCCTTCCCTTTGTCTGAAACATCTATTGTTGGACGAGGGCTGAAAATATTAAAGGCAGCATATATCGATTATATTTTACTTTAAAATATAGTATTTGTCTTTTGACTACTATCAGTTTTTGGTACTACCTTTTTCCCCATTTTTTAATGTTTTTCAAAATCAAGTCATGGCACCTTTTTGGTAAATTAGGGCATGACCCCAAAGCACCAAAGAGGTGAAAAAATGCTGACGCCTAGCTGTTATTTCACCACATCCAACCTGCATTCTAATCACAGGCATGTTGGGGGGAAAAAAAACAAGGTAGGATTAAAATGAAGTTACATAATATGCTTGTCATAGCTTGTTGTGTTTGTAACTGTACTGATTTATGCCTTTGTCTCTAAGCTGCTGATGCACAATGCAGTCCGTGCAGGTAGACTCAGTCACAAGTAATATCTAGGTCACATTGACTGCTGTATTATGGAATACCTGGAAAGCGTGTGGCTTTTCTGCACAGGATAGTGTTTAAATACACTGCTGCTTAAGCAGAACTGTTAATACCCCATTGTTTTTATGCACAGAACCCTTTTCTATACAGTATAATTGCAGTAAGCAGTGGGTGTAATATTTTTGTAGTGAACAGCTGGCAGAAATACGGCAGCTGCATCAGTCAGGTAATTGTGCTGTTGTCCACAGTTCTGTTTTTGTTTGGTAATGTTTAACAGCGTTTAATGGATCATTGCTCTGGATTTTACCTCCTCAATATGTTAAAACGGCATGAGATTGCTCACCCCTACGTGTGTGTATGTTAACTATGCATATTTTTTTTTTTTTTTTTTTTTTTATTCTAAACAACCAGTTGTTGGCAAGAGTTTCTATTTGATGGTAATTTGTGACTTATTACATGTGAGCTTTGGAAACTTCAGGCAGAGCTTTCAATTTGTCAGATAAGAGTCTTCATTTAGCTTGGCATGTGTATTCTGAAAAGTAACTTGCCTAAACAAAACGTTCACGTTCTGATGGCTACCTATGACTTTTCTAAAAGTTTTTTTTTTTTAAAGATTTTCTGTAGTACAATAGTTTAAACAAGTGGTAGCCATATTGAAGATGCCTAATGAGGTCCTTTTGTAAATTAAAATTACTCCAATGTTTGATTTCCTTTTAGACTTATGTCCCGTAAACACGATCCGAATATCGTACGAAAATCAGATCGTTTGGCTTTTGAGAGCCGATCAGACAAGCAGGGCTGTGGAGTCGGAGTCGAGGAGTCGGAGTCGGGGGAAATTTTGGGTACCTGGAGTCGGCAAACAATGCACCGACTCCGACTCCTACTAAATTTAGATTGTAATAAAAAAAAAAAAAAGCAAGTTTAAATGTCCCAACTTGCAAAAAGTTATAATTAATGACTTCTCTACTGTAAGAATAAAGACCAATGCATGCAGTGCCTCACGTAACCGCAAAACGAACACGTTAAGTGACCGTGAAGAAGCATGCTTTTCATGTGCTTCACTATATGGCACGCAACGCACAATTAGGAGCTGCAATACTTATACTTTCCATAGTGTTGTGTTCTGCTTTTACAGGGAACGCAGCGTCCATGTGTAACCTAGCCTCTCACTGATAAGGGATTAAATAAATATGTTTTTTGCAGGACTAGAGAGTGAGACACTTGTATAAGTGAAGGGAATGGAGGGCCAATAGTTCAAGACTGAAGCTGTAAACCATTGGAAAAACTGCTGTCATTTAGCTAAGGCTATAAAAACTTGTAAACTCCGATTGTTGGCTTAAACTTTAAACATGACTATGGGAAATTTTTTTTTATCAAACTTTATTTTCATTGTGTTTGTCTTTTGCTTAAACTGTGCAATACAGTAGACTGTTGGCTTCCCAGCCAGTAGTCCTGTGGTAGGTTGCGTTTCTTTCCCTCAAGGAATGTATAAAAAATACATTTGCATATTAATACAGAGGAGTCGGAGTCGGAAGTACATAAAACTGAGGAGTCGGAACATTTATCTACCGACTCCACAGCCCTGCAGACAAGCACGAAAATTTTCTTTGTACGATACCAGATCTTACGATTTTCGTTTAGTCGGTATAGTTGTTGTCCGACAATACAATACAAATACATTACAACACATGGCATCACTTCCGATTTTTAGTTTTTTTTTTTCTTCTGTCATACGAGAATTTTTGTGACTTTATTCGTACGACCTGTCATACGATATTCGGATTGTGTGTACAGGCCATTAGACATTGACCATTATAAAACTCTTTTAACGCCTCTGTGGAAAAAGTGTGCTTTTAGGCCCCTTGTAGTGCGTTGGCAGCTTATTCAAATAAATTGGATGCTCTAACTCAACATTCGTTAACGAGTAACATAAAGGATGTTAATGTACCAGAATGTATAGGCCCTGGATGGGAAATATATTAACCTAGGGACTATATTTGCCAGTGTATTGGAGTTTTGCGTGGTAATTTCTGTTGCCTGGTATCCAAGCATCTAGATCTTTCAGATTTGCTAAATCTTGGATTTTTGCCCACTCTGGTTGAGCAGCCGGTGCTTATGTGTGGGTACCTTTTTAAAGCACACCTGCCATGTCTGATTAGCAATAGGAATACGTTCATACTTGTACATATTCTTGAGTGCCACAGAAGCCCAAAATCCTGTTGCACTATGATGTGTAAATTGTAACACTTTGTATTGTTAAAGGTTGGCACACTGACCACCCAACTCCTGCATGTTCCTGTTGACTAATAAGGCCATAAATCCTTGTAATGGGTAAGCAAGAAACGTTCTTGAGAATTTACATATTAGAGTACCACATAATTCAGCCACTCTGGATAATGTTTTCTATTTTTATTGTTGGGAACTTGGTGAACTGGGGCAGCTGCCTCTTTTTGCCTTGTGGTAGAAATGTTAATAATCGCCAGGCGGGGTGACTTGAAAGGCACTGCGCCCCAATTTCTTTCCATGAGGCTGGCACTGTTGGGAAACCATATCCTAAATATATTTGGTCCTTTTGTAGGCAGGTTGAAATTATTCAGCACACTGTAGCATTCAACCCATTACATAAATTTTGTATACACCACAAAGCACCCTTACCCACGGCACAATTTCCCACCGACTACAGCATGCACCCTAATTTTCAGCACTGCACACCATGCACCCTGTTGTCCTTGGCACATAGCAATACATTTGGCATATTCAGCCACCCCAACTTATGTTCACCTTAGTGCACCAGTCAGTAGATCAGAAGCCCTGTAAAATTTTGAGCCTTTCTTTTTCCCAGATGCACCACCCATTTCTCCTGCATCACTTTCTTCCTATTCTACTCTAGCTACCCATACTACTGTTGAATGAATGTAGCACTGAATGATGCTGGAATACAGTGGTCTTGCCCTTGCATTCACTGTAAACTTACAGGAGAAAACAATATTTCAAATCACAAGGTAGTTCTTGAGGCCGCTCATAGAATGGAGGCCCAGTTTGGCTTCCCTTATGCAATCACTGCTTGTTTAAATTTGGGAAGCTATTGTACCCCCCAGCTCAAATTAAACATAACTTCCAAATATGAAAACAAAATTGTATTGGAAGTATGAACTGTTCTTTACAGAAGAAAGTAATTGGAGTTTATACAGGTCATAGAATGTTGTTGTGAATTCTTTCCAAACCAATGTCTTTGAAATAAAAACATGAGGGCCCTATTAATCTATATATTTGGTGGTTTATCATTGCTCTACATCTAGAAGACATAGTAAGCCCTTATTATGTTTCCTTTTAAGGGGGAAGGTTTGCACCATTTTTTTTTTTCTTTAAATATGATACAAACCTTAAAAGTGAATTACCGTATTTGTTTTTACCCATGGTAAGCGCTTTGTCAAGGGTGAATGTCATTGATGTCAATGGTTTCTAAATACGGTATGGATAGCTTATGGTAACAGACGTTAAAGACTGCAAGGAAAAAAAAGACAAAAGATGGAAAGTGTGACCTAACATTGCGCTTTGTTTTTTAGGCACCGTACAGAGTTGTAACATTTTTTTTATTTCTACTTTTGCAATTCCAGTCCTGTATTTTTGTATATTAGGATGGTATATAGGTGTTATCCAGACATCAATGCAGTAGTTAATATTAACAAAACCATAGCTTTTACAACCATGACAGTTACTGCAGTGTCTATACCTCTGTTTATTTTGCAATAGTGTACATAGAGATCCTTTTATATGGTTCTTGGTATGAGAGTAGACATGTATTTTGTTCATAATGGATTATTGATTGGCCTGACAGCAGCAGAAGCCCTGAGGTTGTCATCAATGGTACATACTCTTCCAATAGTGAATGCATCATTTCATGTGGCAAGTCGGGACTCTGAATTATAAACTGATAATTGTTTATCTTGCATTCATTGGTTGTGATGACATGGGCTTTTCTTTATTAACAGATGCCTTGACCAAGCTGTAGATGAACCACTTTTTGTTTTGGATACATATTTGGAGAACATTATTAGCATTTTAGCTGTAGAAATGCCCTCTGCAAATGTTTCTGTTGTCTTGCACGGAATAATTGGTGCCTCCTGAACTCAAAGTGTTTGTATTGCACATAGAGGCAAATTAGTCCGCCTTATAGTGCAGGTCAGAAAATTTAAAACAACTAAAACATTATAAAGTGTTTCCTCTTGTTTGAGCTATGGTGTTAGTTGATAAACTATTCTATGTTCATTAATGCTGGAACCCAGTTCCATCACAATTAACTAGAGTAAAGCCAACCAAACATTGATCAAAATTTAGTTGGTTAAGCAAGAACCGGGCAAATTGCGATCCATTTATAGGCAGGCTGGTTTTATACAAGTCCCATCTATTGATTGTCTTTTGTGTACAACCAGCCAGTTGGAAAATGTTCTCTCGATCAGTGCTGCCGGTTATGTCCATTCAGTCCTGAGATTTGGACATCCCCATCATACAACATATACAAGTGGATTGCACAAGTTTAGAAAAGGAATACATTGGTGCCCCCTCTCAGCCTTCTAATTGGACAGCCTTTATTTTATTTTTTTAACAGCAATTTAATTTAATTTCGGCTCATCTCATTGACTCTCAGGCCCCTTCCACACAGGGTGGATCCATTTAGCGGAGTCCGCCAGCCCAGCGGGGGATCGCTCTGTTGATCTCAGCTGAGCTGGCGGATGACAGGTCCGTCTCTGATCACTGATCCGGGAGGGGCCTGACAGATTTTGCTGATTCCCATGGGGAGATCAGCAAGTCCGTTTTCAACAGATCTCATCTGATCTGATCCTCTAGAAGGATAGCTGAATGGTATCCATACGTCTGATTTTAGCGCTTCGGATGGCAGGCAGGTGTCAGCGGACACCTCACGAATCTGCCTGAAAAACAGACAGGCGGATCCGAGCGGGCTTGTCGTGTGAAAGGGGCCTTAGGCCTGCCTCTTGTTGTACCTGTGCTGCTATGTAGGTCATTGCAAGTGGCTGATACGAAGTCAAATTCAGGTAGTAACACTAGTTGCAATAAAGTAAAAGAAAAAAAAAAAGATTAATGAATATGGAGCTGCAATAGTTTTCTGGCCTCCGATGCTTTCCTCTTCTGTCTGAAGCTCTAAGTGTTGGGCGAACCTTCCCCATCCTCAAATACAGTACAGGACTACTGGTTCTGCATTGATGAAAACATCTGAGTTTGGCCCCCCTGCCCAAGAGAAAAGGCTTCAGGCGACTTGTGGTACAGCATGGTGAAAGCCGGTCAGAGTGAAGAATAAGGCAAGTGTGACCGCTTTAAAGCGGTAGTAAAACACGGACTTTAAAGCGATAAAGTCCGCTTGAGGATTTTTTTTTTTTTTTTTGCATACATGTAGCCTATAATAAGGCTTACCTGTAGGTAAAATGAATCTCTCTTAAAGGCACTGTTAAGGAGATATTCACACTGGATTCAGCCGGTGACGTCACCGACTCATGCGCTTTGATTATCTGGCATACTGTGATGGACCTTCAGAGCACCATGCATGTGCGGGAGTGGCATAATTGCGGCTCTGGCTACTTGCACAGCTGTGGTCCACGAACCCTTGAGGAATACCGGGGTAAGTATTTCACAATGTGATAGTATGCGATGCATACCAGAACCTTATGCAATTGTTTTACAGGGGAAAGTTTTCTTTATTTTATTTGTGTCTTCTTTTTACTGCAGCAGTTTACAACCACAAAAAAAAACCTGCAAGGCAATGGCATAATGTGTCTTTGGTTGTGTTTATTATTTTATTCAAAGGGAAGCGCGAATTCACCACTGCTTTACATAATGTGCTAGTACTAGCACATTATGAAATATGTATACTAGCACATTATGAACTACTTTAAAATGAAGCCATCCAGCAGTCACCCCGCTGACAGGGCTTCAATCTTCACCCTGTCTTCCTTCCTGGGTTTGCTGGCTGAGCTGTGATGACGTAACTCCTATGTACTCCTATGTATGTATGTATGTATGCAGTAGTCATGGTTTACAGCACAGAGTTCTAAAGAGATGGCATGGGCATTCTGTCCTTTCAGAGCGCATGCGCCGGTGATGCCACCGGCTACATCCAGTGTGAATATCTCCTAAACTCCGCAAGTTTAGGAAACAGCCTTATTTAGGAAACAGCCTTATTTTATGCTTACCTGTAGGTGGTACTGGTTTAAAAGCATTTTAGCTTCTTTAATTCTCGCAGTGTTTGTAGCTGCTGACTTAATTTTTTTTTTTTTTTTTTTTTTTAAGGCTGGAACACCGCTTTAAGTATACAGTATATTTAATGAAACGTTATTGAAAAGTAATGAGGCACATTTCAGTACAGTTTTTTTCACTGCAGCAGTGTTGTGATGCTGTGGTTCACATGGAAATTTGCCGCACTGAAAAAATACTGAGCTTAAAGTGTTACTAAACCCACAACAGTAAAATCTGTGTGCTTATGCAGAAGAGCTCTACTCACTGAGCTCTGCTGAGTGTAACTTTAGCCCCCCTTGTTTCTGACAGCTCAGACAAGCTTTATAAATTCTGGCCTTTGAACACAGGTAGAGAAGCGAAGACTGCACATAAACAGGTACACATTATGTAGAAGGATTTGTTTCATCTCTGTGTATTACCTGAGGCCAGTCACTTTACTGGATATATGTAAGGGTTTACAACTACTTAAGGGCTCTTCTGCCATTGTTAGAGTTATCCTAGATGAATAGACCTAATGTTTATTTTTTCCTGATGCATTGCTTTGTTTTTGTTTGTATTTGCAGATGTCCACTATCTGTGGATTTGTTTTGAAGTTGAAATCATGTACTGTATATTAGAAGCATAGACAAGGTTGCTGTTTATGTAAAAATCTTTTTATAAAGGACATGTTGCAGTGTGAAAAGTAATTCCAGAATCCCTTTCTTCAGGTTGTAGTAAAGGTTTTTACGGTATCTTTGAAGGGGGCAGGGTCTTGTGTTTTGTACATTGAATAATTGCTGTAGCAAAATCTTTGTTTAATGAATAATGCATTTTGTTTTTAGGCTTTTTATTTTTATGATTAATTAAAACACTATATTAATATTTTGGTTTCTCCCTTTTTGTTTTTTTTTATAGTATCCTGATGGAAGTAGTTGTGGGCATAAGTTTCTGAAGATCATTCTTGAAGCTATGCTGAACAAGTAGCATAAGGCTGAGTACACAACTCCACAGCCAACGTTTCCTATACTGATTTTGTCTCCCTGCCTCATGTTCCATTGCTAATGGAACGAAGGAAACCGATTGATATGGAACTACGTGAATCTGCTGCTAAGTCAAGTAAAAATGATGAAGATGACAGACCAACATCCTTCAGTTGTGTCATTTGTGGGAAAAGCTTTCCTTTCCAGAGCTCTCTTTCACAGCACATGCGAAAGCACACAGGTGAAAAGCCATATAAATGCCCATACTGTGACCATAGAGCTGCCCAGAAAGGTAATCTGAAGATACACCTGCGAACACATAGGACTGGTACTCTTGGCCAGGTCCAGGATGTGGAAATGGGAGAGTCACATGGAGAACTTGGAGCCTCTGAAGGAATGGGTGTGTGCGCAAGCCCAACTAAAAGCACGTCTGCTTGCAACAAAATTCTTAATGGCTCTTTGCAGTTAGAAGACTTGGAGGCAGCTGATGATAATAACAAGCCTGGTGACTACCATTGCATGTTCTGTAAAAACAAGTATGATAGAAAAAAAGAGCTCGACCAGCATCTTCTACAAGTTCACAAGCCATATAAATGCAGGTTCTGTAGTTACATGACTCTGCGAGAGGAGACCTTGTTAAACCACATTGAGAAGGATCATATCACAACAGCAATCCCATTAAACAGGGATGGATTCGCAGAGAATGGGAAAAATGATCTTAATTCAGGGGAATTTCCTTGTGAAATCTGTGGTCAAGCTTTTGGTCAGGCTTGGTTTCTTAAAGCCCACATGAAGAAGCATAGAGGATCATTTGACCATGGATGCCATATATGTGGCAGAAGATTTAAAGAGCCCTGGTTTTTGAAAAATCACATGAAATCTCATGGCCCCAAAACTGGGAACAAAAACAAACCCAAATCTGATACTGATCCGGTAGCCACTATTAATGATGTTGTTCAAGAGGAGACTATGATGACTGGCTTATGCCTCTATGAAGTTTGCGTGAAATGTGGAAACTTATTTACAAACTTAGAAAGTTTAAATGCACACAATTTAATCCACTGCAAAATAGAGGAAGGTTCTAGTGAAGACAAAACCACACAAAATACTGGTTTGCAAGATGTCAGTTCAGATGGACCAGGATCAAAACCATATTTCTTGGACTATCTGAAGCTACGGCCTTTAGAAGATACACTGAAATGCTCAGACATGCATCAAGGGAAGAGAGTTCCTGAACTTGACCCAATCAATAGCTATCAAGCTTGGCAGCTGGCCACAAAGGGCAAAGTTGCTGAGCCTACAGAATATGTGAAATATTTGGGATGGGATGAAACCTTGGCCGATGCAGATGTGTGTTATGACCGAGATAAAGGCGAATACAGTCTCGTCAATCAGGAGAAACGCAAACGAGAGCCTGAAGGTAACATCACCAGCAATCCAAAAAAACGGAGTTGCTCAAGTGGGGCTCGCCCCGAGAAAAGCAGCAGTGCTCAACCTGTCGAAAATGCTGTCGAAACGCCT
Organism: Rana temporaria; assembly: GCF_905171775.1. Classification (NCBI taxonomy): domain Eukaryota; kingdom Metazoa; phylum Chordata; class Amphibia; order Anura; family Ranidae; genus Rana; species Rana temporaria. Next base: position 274,538,240 of record NC_053493.1, read on the forward strand.
ACTGATTTGGAATTTAGGCCACCTTCACGCCAGAGCCGCAGGTCTTCTCAGAACAAATCCACTGAATGCTTTGAATGTGGGAAAATATTTCGAACATATCACCAAATGGTGCTTCATTCAAGAGTCCATCGAAAGGAACGTAGAAGTTTGAGTGAAAGCGGTTCGGTTACGCACACTGACCGCTATGGATCAAATAGTGAAGGCGACTCTGCTAGTAGACCCAGCAGTCCTGACTCTGCTTCCGCTCCAGAAGACTCTTTGGCTTCTGGCATTGGAGATGAAGGGGCTGATGATGACAGCTTTGAAGAATCGGCTACACCATCACCAGGTTGGTGCACACAGCCTATTGTTTGCAGTCATTGCATTATAAATTAAACTTGCTCAAAAAGCAGATATCGATATTTGGTGTGTCTGTTCAAGAGAACTTGTCCCAAGAAAACTGGCTACGTTTTATTCACCCTTAACTCAAAGTATAGATAGTATACACTTGGCAATGCAGTCTTTAAATAACACAACTGCTGTATTTATTCTATTTTATGTCACTGTGTTAGAGTTTCCTGTACAATAGCGAAGGGCTTCCCATAAAAATAGCGCTTACAGAATACTCATATCAAAATTAGAAGATGTATATCATGGGCCACCTAGAAAACTGCATATAAACAAAATATATTGTTGTTTATGCCAAATTCAGTTTTAGTATATTTAAATATTTAATTTCTCTTTTAAAACCATAAAAAATTTGTGGAACTAAATTCTTGCAATAGAAATATGACAAGATTTTTGCAGGAATATAGGATATGATCAGTACATTGAAATAGGAATGTACTTTTAGGTTAAATTCCTAAATGATAAAAAGTAGACCCTGAAGAAATATTAAATTTAATTCAATTAAATGTTCCTTAATATTGTAGAGTATGTCACATCTCACAAATGACCTCTCAAGTGTAGATGTGTGTGTATATGTATATATGTAGAGGCACATAAAAAAAATGTATGAGAATTGACAACCGAAACATCTTGAATACATTTTAGTGCAAGTGCAAACTAGTATGAGTAACAGTCATATACTGCCATTTCTGTTACAAGGGCCTGTAATTTCAACTTTGAGATGACAGCAAAAAAGTAGTTTTCCTAGATTTCTAGAGGTTTAAACAAAGTGTAGGGGTGTGTATGTATGTATATGTGTGTGTGTGTGTGTGTGTGTGTGTGTGTGTATATATATATATATATATATATATATATATGTGTGTGTGTGTGTGTGTGTGTGTGTGTGTGTGTGTGTGTGTATATATGTATATATATATATGTATATATGTGTATATATATATATATATATATATATATATATATATATATATATATATATATATATATATATATATATATATATACACATATATACACATATATACACATACACATACATATACACATACATATACACATACACATACATATACACATACACACCTAGCCAATCGGGAGAAAGGGGGTAGGGCCGCTTCGGGGCTCTGTGTCTGAATGGACACAGGGAGCTGTGACTCGGCTCGGGTGCCCCCATAGCAAGCTGCTTGCTGGGGGGGCACTTCACAGGAGGGAGGGGCCAGGAGCAGCGAAGAGGGAGAAGAGGAGGATCTGGGCTGCTCTGTGCCAATCCACTGCAACAGAAGCAGGTAAGTATAACATGTATATTTATTTTTATGGGGAAAAATTCAAGCTTTGCAATCACTTTAACCACTTGCTGGCCGTCAAATGACGGCTAAGCGGTGCAGCTCTCGTTCTGGCTGGGCGTCATATGATGTCCTCTAGGGGGCGCGCCCACGTCCGCCGGGTACCCGCGATTTCCCGGTGATAGAGCAGGACCGTGGATCTGTGCGTGTAAATCGCAGATCCACGTCCTGTCAGGTGAGAGGAGACCGATGGTGTGTTTCCAGTAAAGAGGCACATCGATCGGTCTCCTCCCCTTGATCGACCCCTAGTGTTAACCCCTTTTCTGCCAGTCATATTTATACAGTAATCGGTGCTTTTTTTTTATAGCACGGATCGCTGTATAAATGTGAATGGTCCAAAAATAGTGTCAAAAGTGTCTGATTATGTCCGCCGCAATATCCCAGTCACGATAAAAATAGCAGATCGCCGCCATTACAGAAAAAAAAAATGCCATAAATCTATCCCCTATTTTGTAGACGCTATTAGCTAGATTCAGAAAGATTTACGCCGGCGTATCAGTAGATACGCCGACGTAACTCTGAATCTGCGCCGTCGTAAGTTTAAGTGTATTCTCAAACTGAGATACACTTAAACCTAGCTAAGATACGACGGCCTGCGCCGTCGTATCTTAGGGTGCAATATTTGGGCTGGCCGCTAGGTGGCGCTTCCGTTGAGTTTGGCGTAGAATATGTAAATGCCTAGATACGCTGATTCACGAACGTACATGCGCCCGTCACAGTAAATATACGCCGTTTCCGTAAGAGATACGCTGCGTAAAGTTAAAGCTGCCCCCTAGCTGGCCTAGTCAATGTTAAAGCGGAGCTCCACCCTAAAGTGGAACTCACGCTGATCGGCACCCGCCCCCCCTCCGGTGTCACATTTGACACCTTTCAGGGGGGGAGGGGGGTGCAGATACCTGTCTAAAAACAAGTATTTTCACCCACTTCCGGCCACACGCTACGGGCAAAAGACGGGTTTTTCTGACTTCCCGTCTGTCGCCCGTTGTGCGCTGGGAACACTCGGCTCCCAGCACACAGCGTGTGAGCCAATCGGCGGGCGCAGCGCGACTCGCACATGCGCCTTAGGGAACCGGGTAGTGAAGCCGGAGTGCTTCACTTCCTGGTTCCCTCACTGAGGATGGAGGGGGGAGCAGCAGAGAGACGAGCGATCGCTCGTCCTCTGCTGCGGACGGCGCTGGACTCCAGGACAGGTAAGTGTACTAATATTAAAAGTCAGCAGCTGCAGTATTTGTACCTGCTGGCTTTTAATATTTTTTTATACTAGCACATCCGCTTTAAGTATGGCCGTCGTTCCCGTGTCGAAATTTGAAAAATTTACATCGTTTGTGTAAGTCGTCCGTGAACGGGGCTGGACGTCATTTACTTTCACGTCTAAACCAATATGTCCTTGCGGCTTACTTTGGAGCAATGCACACTGGTATATGTACACGGACAGCGCATGCGCCGTTCGTAAAAAAAAACGTCAATCACGTCGGGTCACCACACATTTACATATAACACGCCCCCCCATCCTCATTTGTATTAGGCGCGCTTACGCCGGCCACATTTACGCTACGCTGCCGTAAGTTAGAAGGCAAGTGCTTTGTGAATACAGTACTTGCCTATCTAACTTACGGCGGCGTAGCGTACATACGATACGCTATGCCGCCTTAAAGATGCGGCGCTCTTACTGAATCCAGCTATATAACTTTTGCGCAAACTAATCAATTGTGTTTTTTTTTTCAAACTTGTCACTTTTCTTTTGTTTATAGTGCAAGAAATAAAAACCGCAGAGGTGATCAAATACCACCAAAAAAAGCTCTATTTGTGGGGAAAAAAATTATAAAGATTAAATTTGGGTACAGTGTAGCATGACTGCGCAATTGTCATTCAAAGTGTGACAGTGCTGAAAAATGGCCTGGGCAGGAAGGGGGTTTAAACCCCTGTCATGTTTTTTTCACCTTTTGTCCCGCTCTACTTCCTGTCCCATAGACTATTTTTTTTTTTTTCTTTGCTGGGTCGAGCAAAATTAAAACAGATCACCATTGCTATTGTATTCTGGCAGGGGGACCAAACCCCCCCTGCACCCCCATTGGCCGAGCGCTGAATGTTGTTTTTTTAGCATGTCCCTTTGACAGAAGCTGACAGACCACTGTACAGCAAAAGATTCCATATACAGTATTCACAGCCTTTTCTCAATACTCTTTATTTAGTGAGAGACAAGAAGTGCCTCACATATCGGTCACCTCCCTATCATTCTTTCCACGTGAATAGATAATTTGAATATTCATAAAAGCTAGCAAGTGACTGCTTGTAAAAAGTACATTTTTTTGTGATGCTTGTCTGAAGACAATAAAAAAAAAATGTCTGAAGAACACTCATGTAATGATTACAACATTCTACAACCCTCCATAAAAGAGAGAAATGGTGACACCAATGTACAATACAGTTTTATAGTGCCTTGTTTAGCTTGTTTAGCTTCACAATAATGCCAACCAAACATTTACCTGTTTCAGCCTCCAAGCCCCACCAGCAGTTCGTTTTGTTGACTCTTCATTTGGGTAGATAGATTACTTGCAAAACATGCGCTGTCAGAGGAAGTATAGAACAGCTTTGATGAATAACAGCGTATTAAGCATGCCTACATAAAATGTAGACAAGCGCCATCTAGTGGGGAACATGCAGAAAAGCACTAGTGTACTTAAATGATGGCAATTGTGAAGGTTGCATAACAAAATTCCTTTTCATGTTTCTACATTTTCGCTTCTAAAGGGTTTTTTCCCCCCAGAATTGACTTTAAAGCTAAATCCATTTTTCTTTTCTCCCTTTTTTTTTTTTTTTTAATGTTTACTGCAGAAGGTTTCTAAAATACACTCACCTCTTTAGTTAATGTGTAACACTATAGAGTAGTGAAATACCATGTCTACCAACATGCCTTAAAACGGTTTAACCACTTCAATACAGGGCACTTCCCCCCTTCCTGCCCAAGCTGATTTTCAGCTTTTAGCGCTGACGCTTTTTAAATGACAATTGAGCGGTCATGCTACACTGTACCCAAGCAATTTATAGTTTTGTTTCCACAAATAGAGCTTTATTTTGGTGGTATTTGATCACCTCTGCGGTTTTTATTTTTTGTACTATAAACAAAATTTTTTTGAAAAACAATTTTTTTTCTTTTGTTTCTGTTTATAAAGTTTTGTCAAAAAGTATGTTTTCTCCTTCACTGACGGGCACTGATGAGGTGGCACTGGCAGGCTTCATTTAAGGGAACTGATTGGCATCCCTGGTGGGCATACCTGGTGGTTATTATTATTATACAGGATTTATATAGCGCCAACTGTTTGCGCAGCGCTTTACAACATCAGGGAAGACAGTACAGTTACAATACAATTCAGTACAAGAAGGATCAGAGGGCCCTGCTCGTTAGCGCTTACAGTCTACAAATGGCTGGGCATCATTGGTGTGCATCCCTGGTGGTCCTGGGTGGGCATTCTCTGGGGAGGCTGCACTGACAATCAGCGCAGACCCCCTGTCAGGAGAGCAGCTGATTGGCTGTCCTCTACTCACGTCTTTCAGACATGATAGAGGAAAAGCCAATACATAGCCTTTCCTGTTTACACTGTGATCAACTGTGATTGGACACAGCTTATCACGTGGTTAAGAGCCTCTGTCGGAGGCTCTTTGCCTAGATCAGAGTTGCGGTGTGTCAGACTGACACACCACAGCACCGATCACCACGCTGGGCGCGCAAACGCTGCTTATTCTGCTGGGCGTCATATCGTCATAAAAAAAGTCCCTAGAATTTATTGCTCTCCCTGCGACATTTGTGGCAATGCCTCACGTGTGGTGCAATCACTGATTACATATGCATTCTAGACCTATGTGGTTGTGTGCATTTGCATGTATGCTTGAAGTGATTGGGGTGCTTTATTTATTTTTTTGTTTTTTTTGTTTTCAATGATTTTTTTTTTTGTTTAACAAGAGTTTGGTACAAACAGCATTGTAAGGTGACATTGGAACCAACTTTTTTATTTAGCGTTATTACTATCACAAGGGGGCTAACATGCCCTCTTGTGTTAGCTTAGGGCAGTACCTGGTCCCTTTTTATGTAGACATTAGGGGTCTATTAGACACCTGATGTACCCCCTGCACTCCAAAGCAACTAACCAAACACAGATCATCATTGTTTTAGGGTTTATTTAGCACAAAAAAAGATCAGGGAACCAATTTCCAGCCAGCTCAAAAAAATGGTTATGTATGAATATAAGCTAGCAATGCAGGGACTGCTAGTATTTTAAGTACTGCATAAGTTGTCAGTGCTTTAAAATAAATAATAATCTCTCTCTCTCTCTCTCTCTCTCTCTCTCTCTCTCTCTCTCTCTCTCTCTCTCTCTCTCTCTCTCTCTCTCTCTCTCTCTCTCCCCCCCCCCCCCCTTTAATAGCATCCCAGTCTTAGTCCGTAGGGTTCAATATTGAGTTGGCCCACCCTTTGCAGCTATAACAGCTTCAACTCTTCTGGGAAGGCTGTCCACAAGGTTTAGGAGTGTGTCTATGGGAGTGTTTAACCATTCTTCCAGAAACACATTTGTGAGGTCAGGCACTGATGTGGGTAAGAAGGCCTGGTTCACACTCTGCAGTTTAATTCACCCCAAAGATGTTCTGTCGGCTTGAGGTCAGGACTCTGTGCAGGCTAGTCAAGTTCCTCCACCCCAAACTCGCTCATCCATGTCCTTATGCACCTTGCTTTGTGCACTGGTGTGCAGTGATATTGGAACAGGAAGGGGCCATCCCCAGACTGTTACCACAAAGTTGGGAGCATGAAACTGTCCAAAATATCTTTGTATGCAGACGCCATAAGAGTTCCCTTCACTGAAACTAGGGGGCTAAGCCTGACCCTTGAAAAGCAACCCCACACCATAATCCCACCTAATGATTTGAACAAGTGCACAAAGCAAGGTCCATAAAGACATGAATGAACGAGTTTGGGGTGAAGGAACTTGACTGGCCTGCACAGAGTCCCAAGCTCAACAAGATAGAACACCTTTGAAATGAATTAGAGAGGAGACTGCGAGCCAGGCCTTCTCGTCCAACATCAGAGTCTGACCTCACAAATGTGCTTCTGGAAGAATGGTCAAACATTCCCATAGACACACTGCTAAATCTCGTGGACAGCCTATCTAGAAGAGTTGAAGCTGTTATAGCAGCAAAGTTTGGGACAACTCAATATTGAACCCTACGTACTAAGATTGGGATGCCATTAAAGTTCATTATTGTGTTCACAAGGCATGCGTTCCAATACTTGACAATATAGTGTGTGCACGCACGCACCTAATATTCACCACACAACCAGAGTGTGATATTCTTCAGTGTCACATATTTGGCTTAAAGTGGAATTCCACCCTGATTTTTTATTTTTTTTACATTTTCCCAGTCATTGATCAATAATGACAAACATTTGGGGTAAAAACATTTTTTTTACTTACCTGAAGTGCTCTGTTGCTAGGTGGCGGCTCCTAATCTGTCACTTCCGGCTCCGTATCACTTCCTCCCTCACCTGTGTTCCTGGGAAATGAGAGTCATCATTTCCCAGGAGTCAGCGGGCAGGAGTGTGTAAAAAAAGCGTTTATTTACCAAAAGGAAATGACACGATTTAAGGCCTATCTAGGTTGCCATAACAGGCGGAACCTTCCTCCGCCACTGCCCATTGTTATGGCAACTTGATAAGCAATCTGCGCTATGGCCGCAGTGGCATCTCACATGTGCGAGATGTGCATGCTGGTTACCCAGCATTCACCTCTCGATATGTTATCCAGGAAGAGGTTGCTAGTGGGCTTCATATGCCCACACTCCTCATGGTAACGGCCAGAAGAGGATCCGATAAATCGTAAGATAAAAATTGGATTACTACCCACTAGCATATACACATATAGTTTGTGTATTAATAATGCAGTGGGAGGGGATACCTGTTTTGGTGGCCGGAACTCTGCTTTTAAGATGCTCTTTAGGTTTACAAACCAAACGGATGTTTTAATTTGTTTTTTATTTTTCCTTGGCCTCCTGCACACTGTACACTTTTACAGCTCCCTGCTCCTAGGGACGTCTGACCATTTTTTTTTCTTCTTTCCTGCCCCTAAAATCCCCTCCATTCTAGCCTATGTGCCCATGCACACACAAACATTTAGTGGCAAGACTTCCGAGGCGGGGATAGAAAAAACTCGCCGCCAGTCAATTCAGGAGCAGCAGCATTTTGGCAGAAACCATTGCCTGTAAACGCTCATTAAAGCTGGGCGTGTTTAGTGCTTGAGCGTTCATTTATTTCAGTGGCCAGAGTAAATTCATCTGGCCAATGAAATGAATGAACACCCAAATGCTTGATGTGGGTAAACGTGTACACACTTTTACAGAGTTAGGCTTTTTTTGGCCAAACACTGTTGCCATGAGGGGGCTTCTAGGAGAGTTAAAACATCCAGTGTGCATGAGGCCTCAAACATCCGATCTGCACACGTTCCTCCTAGTCAGTGACCCAGACCTGGGAAGTTGTTGGCTGAGCATTACAGTTGGGTGATTGTCCTTTTCCAATGGAGGGGACAGCATATGCTAGAATGAATGTTTTCTCAGTACAGGTTTCCACTAGAACTCTCATAAGTCTTAAAATGGAAGTTCACCTTTTACAGAAAAATCTGTAAGGTGAACTTACACAGGACCCCCTCTTTCCCCCCCCCCCCTTCCAGTCCCGCTAACCTGCAGTGTGGCGATCTCCAGTTCTGAGCCCCGGTATAGCCGCCTCACGGCACTGGCATTTAGACAACCCCTTGGATTTCTCAATTCTTCTTCCCCACTGAGAGGACAGGCTATACGTGTTATGATTGGTTGGTGCCGCCCATTTCACGGCACTAACCAATTTAATGCACCTAAACGTGCCTCCTGACTAAGGATGAGCTCTGGCATGTTCGCAAAGAACACGTGCAGAGCCCGCCAGGAAGTGTGCACAGCGCTCTGCTAATCACAGCCAGGGATACATTGTCCCGATGCTCGGCTGCAGGGATCGTGAAATGTCTCCCTGGCTGTGATTAGCGCAGCGCCGTGCACACTTCCTGGCGGGCTCTGCACGTGTACTATGCGAACACGCCAGAGCTCATCCTTACTCCTGGCGTGGGTGAGATTAAAGGGGTTGTAAAGGTTTGTCTTTTATTTTCTAAATAGGTTCCTTTAAGCTAGTGCATTGTTGGTTCACTTACCTTTTCCTTTGATTTCCCTTCTAAATGTTTTTTTTCTTTGTTTGAATGTCTCACTTCCTGTTTCTCCTCAGTAAGCTTTCCACCATTATCCGAGCAGTGGAAAGTCATTTAGAACAGCTTACTGAGGAGGAACAGGAAGTGAGAAATTCAGACAAAGAAAACAAAGAAAAAAACATTTAGAAGGGAAATGGAAGGAAAAGGTAAGTGAACCAACAATGCACTAGCTTAAAGGAACATATTTAGAAAATAAAAAACAAACTTTTACAACCCCTTTAAGCTCTAGGGATTCCTAAGCAAGGACGGGGTCATGTGTAAGTTCACCTTACAGATTTTTCTGTAAAGGGGAACTTACCCTTTAAGCACTGAAGGTTTTTTCATGGTGTATTTTTATTTTATTTTTTTATGCAAGGTTATAATAATTAAATTCTTATAATGCAGGATGATGCTAGTCTAGTCCTTTCTGCTGCATGTCTATATATCCAAAATTCCTCAGAGACCACTTTAACTAGAACACCCACCTCACTTGAACTTACCTTGCCACTGATCCCTCCTCTGCTCCTTTTGTCACAGCCAGCATAAAATGCCATGTGCTGTGGGACATCAGTATGTCATGTGACAGTGCTTGGGCCTAGTGATTGGCTGCTAGACCTGAGCTCTTCATAGGAGAAGGTCTTTAATTTCCCCATACCCAAAAGCGTGGAGTCAAAGGCACGAGAGGACTGCTGACAAGGTGAACATAGTGGGTTGGGACAATGTCCCTTTGTCCTGAATGGCTGAAGTGACAGTGTCTCTTTTAGACCCCTTTCACACTGAAGCGTTTTTACAGCGTTTTAGTGTTAAAAATAGCGATATTAAAACGCTCAAACGTTCTCAATGGACCCTTTCACACTTGGTCCTGCAAGCAGCATCTTTGGAGCAGCTTTTGGGCGCTGAAAAAAATGCTCCAAAAACGCCCCTCTCCATTGAAATGAATTGAAAGCGCCGTAAAAACGCCTTGCCCTTTAACACTGAGGCACTGCAAAAACGCCCTAAAGCGTTGGGGTCTTAGTGGAGCTTTACCAGCGTTTTTTGGGCGCTGGCAGTGTGAAAGGGCTCTGAAAGCACTCAGGCTTTCACATTGGGATTGCAGATGAGGCTTCATTTAGGCGCTTTACAGGCTTTTTTTTTTTTTTTTAATGGCAAAAGCTCCTTAAAAAAACGCCACAGTGTGAAAGGGGCCTTAGGGATCAGGATATTAGGCTTTTCTCCCTAAAGCAAAAGGTCCCCCAGTGCACAACACCATTTGGTTTGGTTTGCTGCTCATAACTTTTTTAATTTAGGTTTACAGATTTGTGAGAAAAGGACTTTTCAATCTTTGTGTGAATGTCTCCTGAAATGCAATTAGATCTGCATCTATATCACATTAATAGACCGTTTTATTGAGCAACCCTGCTCTATTTTACTTCCCACATGTTCTTGCCCAGGTATATTGGGGGGGGGGATACCACAATCGGAAGTCCATTTTTAAAATGACTGTCGCTGGGTCTCCCATTACTGGGGTGGTGGGGGATTTTAGATGATGTAGGCATTCCTGCAGCCAGATAGGCTTGATCACCGACACCAGCTCTTCTGGTACTGGACGTCTTTAAAGAACCAGGCCATGCCGTACAATGAGGTGGCAAAGAAACCTATGATGACAGCTAAATAATTGCAGGCATTTTTTACTCCAACTCCTAACCACAAGGTTAGATAAACATTCAAGGAAAGTGGTAACTTTTCTCAAGTTTGCTTAATGAAGAACATACAGCAGAAGTTAAAGTCATGTTAAATCCTCCAGGGGACCCAGTGCACTTGTCCCCTATTAAAATCAATGATGTGGTTTGTAAATAATACTCAGCCTCCCACAGCCCCCTGTCCATTCAGCCGGACGTCCATCTTCTTTGTCCAGCTTTATTGAATAGCTTTGTGACAACACTACTACGAAACCCCAGCACCATTTGGAACGGACAAGTGCTATGTGCACAGGAATTCAACAAGCTTTATTAACTTTTGATGGTTTTTTTTTTTTTTTGGTTTTTTTTGAAGACCACCAAGCTGTTTAAAAATACTACTAGAACGATTGTCGGTAGACAAAAGTAATATCCTTTTGGTAACGGTGTTATTCCAAACCCAAATATATTGCATGTCTGTAATGGTATGCCTAAATTGTACAAATAATTATATTCATAATTGCATACTGGCGGAAGATGAATATACTGTGTACAACAGCAAAGAATAGGGAGTGCCTTATCCTTGTGCTGCTATTTTTCAGTGCTTTGTAAAAATAAAAGTCAAGCCTGCTTTATATTTGGTCACTTGATTTCATAGCCATATTGTATAGTCTTCTATTTAATTTTTAAAACCCCAAATAAGCAGCTATCCTAGTTTTTAAGTGGTTTTTTTTAACTGCACAATATGTACGAAATAATAATAATAATAAGTAGTAGTATTATGATTATTCATAATGTTAGATAGCTAAAGCCAGATTTTCTTTGTATGTGTTGTATTGAGTGTATGTTGGAATTATTTCTAAATTGTTGTTCATTGAGTCGGCCAGCAAGTGGCAGTAGAATTCCACGCTTTTCTTTTTTTCTTTGTTTATGGTTTACATGGGTGGTTGCTTAAATCTGTTTTTGTAATTGAACTAAAAGGAGGCAACTTCACATCCAAACTCATTTTTCTGTCTGTATAATTTTGAGGATGAGAATCGCTGCCATTCTACAAATTTAGGTTTAATACAAGATTTTAATAATAAAAATAAAAACATCCAGTTTAACATAAACCACATACAGTGAGGAAAATAAGTATTTGAACACCCTGCTATTTTGCAAGTTCTCCCACTTGGAAATCATGGAGGGGTCTGAAATTGTTATCGTAGGTGCATGTCCACTGTGAGAGACATAATCAAAAAAAAAAAAATCCAGAAATCACAATGTATGATTTTTTTAACTATTTATTTGTATGATACAGCTGCAAATAAGTATTTGAACACCTGAGAAAATCAATGTTAATATTTGGTACAGTAGCCTTTGTTTGCAATTACAGAGGTCAAACGTTTCTTGTAGTTTTTCACCAGGTTTGCACACACTGGAGGAGGGATTTTGGCCCACTCCTCCACACAGATCTTCTCTAGATCAGTCAGGTTTCTGGGCTGTCGCTGAGAAACACAGAGTTTGAGCTCCCTCCAAAGATTCTCTATTGGGTTTAGGTCTGGAGACTGGCTAGGCCACGCCAGAACCTTGATATGCTTCTTACAGAGCCACTCCTTGGTTATCCTGGCTGTGCGCTTCGGATCATTGTCATGTTGGAAGACCCAGCCTCGACCCATCTTCAAAGCTCTAACTGAGGGAAGGAGGTTGTTCCCCAAAATCTCGCAATACATGGCCCCGGTCATCCTCTCCTTAATACAGTGCAGTCGCCCTGTCCCATGTGCAGAAAAACACCCCCAAAGCATGATGCTACCACCCCCATGCTTCACAGTAGGGATGGTGTTCTTGGGATGGTACTCATCATTCTTCTTCCTCCAAACACGGTTAGTGGAATTATGACCAAAAAGTTCTATTTTGGTCTCATCTGACCACATGACTTTCTCCCATGACTCCTCTGGATCATCCAAATGGTCATTGGCAAACTTAAGACGGGCCTTGACATGTGCTGGTTTAAGCAGGGGAACCTTCCGTGCCATGCATGATTTCAAACCATGACGTCTTAGTGTATTACCAACAGTAACCTTGGAAACGGTGGTCCCAGCTCTTTTCAGGTCATTGACCAGCTCCTCCCGTGTAGTCCTGGGCTGATTTCTCACCTTTCTTAGGATCATTGAGACCCCACGAGGTGAGATTTTGCATGGAGCCCCAGTCCGAGGGAGATTGACAGTCATGTTTAGCTTCTTCCATTTTCTAATGATTGCTCCAACAGTGGACCTTTTTTCACCAAGCTGCTTGGCAATTTCCCCATAGCCCTTTCCAGCCTTGTGGAGGTGTACAATTTTGTCTCTAGTGTCTTTGGACAGCTCTTTGGTCTTGGCCATGTTAGTAGTTGGATTCTTACTGATTGTATGGGGTGGACAGGTGTCTTTATGCAGCTAATGACCTCAAACAGGTGCATCTAATTTAGGATAATAAATGGAGTGGAGGTGGACATTTTAAAGGCAGACTAACAGGTCTTTGAGGGTCAGAATTCTAGCTGATAGACAGGTGTTCAAATACTTATTTGCAGCTGTATCATACAAATAAATAGTTAAAAAATCATAAATTGTGATTTCTGGATTTTTTTTTTTTGATTATGTCTCTCACAGTGGACATGCACCTACGATGACAATTTCAGACCCCTCCATGATTTCCAAGTGGGAGAACTTGCAAAATAGCAGGGTGTTCAAATACTTATTTTCCTCACTGTATGTCCAACATACCTCGGTATCTTGTAGACGTAAATTAATAATTGCTGCAGTTAAATTATTTTTGTTTTTCATTTAAAATAAACTTTAAAAAAATATTTACAAAGTACTTAAAAAGTAATAATTAATAATAACCATTCCAAGCAACACAACAACTGCAAATATGCATCAAAAACAGCCTGGACACCATTGCCAGTCTATCTGACTCACTGGTGAATCCTTTTACGGAAAACTCAAACTCCTAGGTCTTGTGGCTCTCCTGGGCCTCCACAATGCAATGCTCCTTTTTTTTTTTTCAGGATTTCTCCATAGAAAGTTTCTAAATGAGATTTGAGCTTCATCTACAACGGGGATATGCAATTAGCGGACCTCCAGCTGTTGCAGAACTACAATTCCCATGAGGCATAGCAAGACTCTGGCAGCCACAAGCATGACACCCAGAGGCAGAGGCATGATGGGACTTGTAGTTTTGCAACAGCTGGAGGTCCTCCGCTAATTGCATATCCCTGATCTACAATATTCTTTTAAATTGGGAGTAGTTACACTTTTGCTGTAAAAAATACCCAGAAAACAGCCTTTTATATGGACTTACTCCTACAGCTGCTTCCCCTGCTGCAAGCTGTAGCGCCATCTCCAGGCCCACACATAACCACTGTGTCCTGTAGTAATGTAACTGATTGAACCACAGCACACAGCCACTCGGCACTCCCTAAAAGTGTATTGGTGGCAAAAAATATTGCCAGAGGCCATCACTGTGTGAGAGAGATCTGAGGATTAAGTGAGTTTTACTAAAAAAAAAAAAAACCTCTAATGTTTAGTACAGACATTAAGTGTTCTAATATTGTACAAGCAATGTGTGGTGAGACTGAAGCTAAATGGGAAATACGTTTGGTGATGGCCGAACACTGTGTGCCAACATCAAAGCCACATTTTAAAAATAATGACCCCACCTCCAGAGTGTCACCACCTTACATCAGAGTCCCCCCCCTTACAGCAGGGTCCTCCTTCCTTGCATCAGAGTCTAGCAGAGTTCCCACCTTTACACATACCATCATCACTGGCAGAAGGCTACACGACGAAGACGCTTTAAAAATAATTCTTCTTATTGGCTCTGAACTGTGCCTGTGCAGTCCTGGAGCTAGCTGTTTAGTGAACTGCCAAGCACGGTCTCAACTCATGCGGCAGGGTGTGAAAATGTAAGCCACGCCCAATGAGCACTGTGATGTCACTTTGCTTGCACACACCTAGACCCGCCCTACTGCCTGATCCCCTGATCCGAGACCTGGTCCAGCAATTCTCTAATCAGTTGGTGTAATTTGCATGTAATTTGCTTTTATACTGTTGATCAGATTATTTGATTTCAGCACAGGTTTTCTTATTTGGGAATTTTTATTTTATTTTACATTGCATTATTGGCATAAAAGTATTATTGCTTATAGCAGGGTAGGCAACTCTTAAGATGGGGACATCTGCCTGGACAACATAGAGTCCAGGGGTCAACTAGTAGGTGGCACAGAGTTCCCAGGGTCCCTGGTAGGTGAAGCCGAGTTTTGGGTGCCCCTCTCCTGCTGAAGCAAAAACACCCCCTTTTCCAAACAAATCTCTCCTCCCTAATTTAAATAGCCCAGAATCACTAATTTCTTCTTTTGAAATGTACCCACAGACCTCAGATGCAGAGACTTCCAGCAAAGTCAAGTCTGCCCAGGTTGTAGGATATTTCTCAGACTTGCGTGTCTTATGGATATTACATTTATAAATTAAATGTATTATTTACACATCCGGCGGAGCGTTTCCAGCGGATAACCCCTCGTCTGTACGAGGCCTAAGGCTGCATTCACACCTGAGTGTAGCTTAGAGCCCATTCACACCTAGGCGTTTTGTCGCCTGTAGCGCGACGCTCACAAACGCCAGAGGGACCAAAATACATGAAAGTCTATGGGGATGGTTCACATCTGAACGCTGATGCGCCTGACGCCCATCGCCTGTAGCCAAAAAAAGTTCCGGACCCTTTTTTGTCGCGCGTATCGGGCGGTTTGGGCGTATTTGAGCGTTTCCATTTCCCATAGAAAGTAATGGAAACGCTCGATTCCAGCGACTTGCGCGACAACGGACGTTTGCTACGGGCGTTTCGTCGCTTTAATCAATAGAACTTGTCGCCCATGCAGAAGATTAAAAAAATCTACCAACATAGCAACAAGTGATGAAAAGATGATAGTTTTTCCTATTGGCTAAAATAAAAAACGTCAAAGTACAAAAACGTCGGACAACGCTGTATGCAAACGCGCAAATAAGCATGAATACGACAAAACGCCGGAAAAAAACGCTGAACGACCGACGCTCAGGTGTGAATGCAGTCTTATTTGGTAGTTTTTTCTGGGGTTTTTTTCTGGCGTTTTGACGCTCGTATTCATGCGTATTTGCGCGTTTGCATACAGCGTCATCCGAGGTTTTTGTACTTCGCCGTTTTTTATTTTAGCCAATAAGAAAAATTATCATCTTTACATCACTTGTTGCTATGTTGGTAGATTTTTTTTATCTTCTGCCTGGGTGAAATGTTCTTTTGATTAAAGCGACAAAACGCCCGTAGCGAACGCTAGTTGTCGCGCTAGTCGCTTGAATCGTGCATTTCCATTACTTTCTATGGGAAATACAAATGCTCAAAAACGCCCAAAATGCCCCATTCGCGCGACAAAAAAGGGTCCGAAACTTGTTTGAGCTTCAGGCGTTCAGCGTCAGGCGTTTTGGAGTGGAGATGTGAACCATCTCATTGAGAATAATATATTTTTTCCCCCTCTAGCGTTTTGGAGCGTCGCACTTCAGGTGACAAAACGCTCAGGTGTGAATGGGCACCAAGACAACAAAAGTACGGTCAGGGGCTGGTAGAGCTGTACGATTTTTTATTTCTTTTTGCTGCTTAGAATAAAGATCACGTTTCCTGCAGCGTAACATCTTTCAGAGTATATGAGGGATAGTTGGGAGCTATGCGGATTCTAGCCAGAAACTTTGTTTTGAGTTCTTGTAGCCAGAGCTATGCAGACATCAAACTATTTCTGCCCAGTCTGTGAACTGTAGTATCCAGTCCATGCATTTACATTGGTAGTAGTAATGTGTGCATCGCAAAGCATGGGGAGAGCAGAGTAAAATGTCAGTAATGCATTAAGGACCTAGGAATTAAGAATATTGTCGGTTACACTACATGAAGTTTCTTTGGTCTCACATATAGGCAACAAAAGCTTTTTTTCTGTAACTTGCCTAATGTAAAACATGCATATAACAGGAATGCAGTTTAATAACATGTTTTCTTGTTCTCAATTAATGGAGATGGGAAAAGAGTTTATTAGAGGACCTCCTTTGGCATTCTGGGTCAGCAGGAACATTTATATTTCGCATAAATAAAACCTAAATGACTGAGACAAGTAGGCTGGAGCTCTAACCGTTCTTTGCACAGCTTATGGGGTCATTGCAATTGCTGTTCTGTTGATGCCATCCAACACATTTCAGGCACAGTGCCTAAGTAAAAGCAATTCCAGTCATAAAATTGATATAGAGAAGCTTGACAACAGTGTGGTATAGGTCTTGTGCAGAGTCATTCTATATAGCTGCCTTTTACAGATAAAGCTGATCTTGTGAAAAGGCCATACCTCCCACAAATAATCCATTCTCTTATTGGAGGCCTTGAGCCTTTAGAGATTGCACTCATTACTAGTGTGGATGCCTCAGAATTACCAATATTAATTGGTACTGAGGATGGCAGAAAAAGTGTGTGCTGGTTTTCTAACCAAACTTGGTTTTAGTAGATTAAATTTTCTGGTTTTGTCAAGAATTGTTCCTTCCCGTCCTTACCACCTTGACCTCGCCGAGATCTTTGGTGCGCTCCTAACCTGTCACTCCATGCCGGAAATTTGTACCTGAGCGGTATTGGCCACTGAACAGAGTATTACCAGTGTCTGCCATAGGAAGCTGTAGTTGGGCTTTTAGACCTATGCACACATTTAGGGCCAATTTATACAATAGCCAATTAACCTACCAGCATGTCTTGGGGTGTGGTAGGAAACGTTTTGTACACAAGAACCCCATTGCTGAAAAATATATGTGCTAATAATGAAGCCGTATTCTTTTTATCAAGAAGCTGCCTACAAACATAACCGATGAGGAAAAGAATCTTAGGCAGTGTATAGTTTTTAGTTTTTTTTTTTACAAAAAAAATTCAATTAGGCTTTAGTGATAATTCTGTTATGTTGACATTTGTCAAAATAACATTTAAAGTGTTGCTAAACCCGCAACAGTAAAATCTGTCTGTATATGCAGTAAAGCATGCTTGTTATATGCTGTGGAACCTAATGGGTTAATCCTCTATGTTGTGTAAAAAGACTGTTTGATCCACCCCTTCTTTTATTGTCTCAAATCTATTGCTTGATGGTACAGAGCCTTGGAGGCACTCTGCACATGCTCAGTTTGGTGTATATTGCTAGAGGTTTTTTACTGCCGATGAGAAAAGGTATTTAGCAGGTATTTAGCAGCTTTTACAAAAATAATTGCATTTGCATGTTCTGTGTACTGTGGGAGACAAGATATAGTGAATGCAGGGTCCTGGGTTTAGTAAGACTTTAAAGTGGTTTGAAAAGCAGAAGTGTTTTTTTTTTTTTTTTATCTTTCTGTGCATTAAGATAAAACCTGTGTGCAGCAGCCCCACTAATACTTACCTAAACCCCGTTTTCGAACCAGTGCTGTTGCCTCGGCTGTGCGGGACTCTCTCTCCTGATTGGCCGAGACACAGCGGACGCCATTGACTCCCGCTGCTGTCAATTAAAGTCATTGAGCCAATGAGGTGGGGCTAAGACGAAGCTCCATATCTGAATGGACACATAGAGCAGTGGCTCTGCTCTGGTGCCCCCTTGCTGTGAGGGTACTTGGCAGGCAGGAGGGGTCAAAAGCGCAGACGAGCGATGAGGAGGATGTGATCTGCTCTGTGCCAAACCACTGCACGGAGCAGGCAAATATAACAAGCTTGTTATTTTAAAACAAAAGAAAAACAAGACTTTAACCACTTCCTGCCAGCCGTACAACTTTGTACGGCCGCAGTGTGGATCCCAATTGCCGGGAGGCCATCTATTTACGGCCTCCAGCCACTGAGATGCCGATGCGCGTGCCTGGCGGCCGCGATGTCCGCCAGGCACTTGCGATCGGCTGTTACACAGACAAGGACGTGGATCTGTGTGTGTAAACACACAGATCCATGTCCTGTCAGGGAGAGAGGCGACCGATGCTGAGTCCCTTGTACATAGAGGCACAGATCGGTCACCTCCCCCAGTCAGTCCCCTCCCCCTACAGTTAGAACATTCACTAGGCTACACATTTAACCCCTTCCCCGCCCCCTAGTGTTAACCCCTTCCCCGCCCCCTAGTGTTAACCCCTTCCCTGCCAGTCACATTTATACAGTAATTGGTGCATATTTATAGCACTGATCGCTGTATAAATGTGAATGGTGCCAAAAATGTGTCCGCCATAATGTCGCAGTCCCAATAAAATTCGCAGATCGCCGCTAATTACTAGTAAAAAAAATAATAATAATCCTGTCCCCTATTTTGTAGGCGCTATAACTTTTGCGCACACCAGTCGCTTATTGCGATTTTTTTTTTTTTTTTTTGATTTTTTTTTTTAACCAAAAATATGTAGAAGAATACGTATCGGCCTAAACTGAGAAAAACAAATTGGGATATTTATTATAGAAAGTAAAAAATATTGAATTTTTTTTTTCAAAATTGACGCTCTTTTTTTTGTTTATAGCGCAAAAAATAAAAACCGCAGAGGTGATCAAATACCACCAAAAGAAAGCTCTATTTGTGGGGAAAAAAGGACGTCAATTTTGTTTGCTAGCCACGTCGCACAACTGCGCAATTGTCAGTTAAAGCGACGCAGTGCCGGAAGCTGAAATTTCGCCTGGGCAGGAGGGGGGTATATGTGCCCAGTAAGCAAGTGGTTAATATCGCTTTAAGTATATGACAGATCTGTTGTTTTGATGCATATGATAAATTATTAAAAAAATTGTCTTACTTGGCTCTACTAATTTTTAAATAACTGGGGCTAAGAGCTGCATAACAGGAGGAGGAAAGTAAATATCAAGAGTTGGTGTATGTCAATGCAAAAGAAAAAAAAAGTATAGTACATCTCTGCAATATATGCAAATTTCCCCAAGTTTTATCCCTTTTAAACATATCTGGTAGTAGTTGGTCACATTCAATGTAAACTGTGATTCAAATTAAAATAACTGTTTGTCAGGAATAAAGCGTGCTCCTCTTTGACATGACAACTGTGTATTTTTGGCTCTGAATTCCTGAGCTTGCGGTGTCAGCCCTGACAACTTCATTTCTGATGGATTTCAAAGAATGCAGAGCTGTCCTCCTCCCTCCCTTACACTTTCCTCCGCTCCCTAACCCCTTCTTGTGTACAGGCACAGAACAAATAAATCCTTCATTTCAGGAGGTTGCAACCATTATTCTGGTAGAACCACTGAAATCCAAGGACATACAGGTATGTCCATTTGCAGGAAGTGATTAAGCAGAACTGACTGCTTGGCTTTGCTTAAGCACAAGTCTTTTAAGCCTCTTCTCCCCTTCAGTGCTAACAGAAGCCGAGACAATTTGACTTTTCAGGCAAAAGTACATTCGCCTGATTGCACGTTTATGGGTTGAGAAAATGGGGACACCATCTCAGATCAAAGAGATGTACATCTTAAAATGAACAACTTCACACTGATTAGTATTAAGCTCAAAATAAGACTTAATATTTACACCAGACACCAGTATATTGCAAGGTGGCTGTGGGAACCTTCCAAGCGATGTCAATTCGGTGTTCAGTGTTTGCCTATCACAGAGGCCCTCTCGTTCGAGGACGAGAGGGCCTCCGTGATAGGCGGACACTAAACACAGTGCCTCCTGGGAAGCTGAGTGTTCCGCCTATCACGGAACAGAAGACGTAGGAGGCGCGGCTTTTGAAAAAACGTACGGCCGCGATTCTGCATGTCTTAGGATAAGGTAAGGTTAGGTTACCGGCATATAAGACGACCCCCGACTTTTAAGAAGATTTAAGGGGTTAGAAAGTCGTCTTATACGCCGGAAAATACGGTGATTGTGTCTCCTATAAGAAGAGGACAACGTTTTGGGGCTACTTTTCCATGCTAGGTTTGGTCACATTATTGATGACTTTCTCTTTGTTGTTTTTTTTTTTAAATATGTTTTACATTAAGCGATCCTTGTACTGATTTGCCTTTTTTATAATTTTAGGTGTGAAATCCTACCACCATGACTTCTCTGGTGAGGATACTCCAATGGAGATTTCAAAGGCAAGCCATCATCAATCTGTTTCTGAAGACGCAAGCAAATGTGATGATAACCAGATTAAATTGGATGTGCAAAATCCTCCATGTGTGAAAAGCGAATTTTCACAAGATTTGAAAGTACCAGCTCTGAAATACAACATAGACCCTCACAAAGTTATCCAGGACAGTAGTACATCGATTTCTGTGGTGCAAAATAATGCTGAGACTGTTGACAAAAAACATTTGGCATCTGAGAAAATGCATCCAAATGGAATGGCACTTGATTTACTTAAGGAACGTTCAGCACAAGACGCTACCACTGTGGTTAAAGAAGGTCTTAATCCACTGGATCTAAGTGAAAAATCAAGTAGAGATGAGTTTTGTAGTAAGAGTGCTACTGAATCTTTGAAGGCTGCATTAGTTATTCATCAATGTCCCTACTGTAGTCATAAAACTTTTTATCCTGAGGTTTTGTGGATGCACAAAAGAATTTGGCATAAAGTCAGTTGCAATTCCATGGCTCCGCAGTGGGTTCAACAAAATGGGTTTAAACATTTGAAAAATAATGTGCTTTTTCTTGTAAGAAATGGACGCACCGGTCCTCCTCCAGCACTTGGTGGCAAAGAGTGCCAACCATTGCCCATTGCCAGATTCACGCGTACACAGATGCCTAATGTACCTTCAGCACCTAAAGGCAGCCCTGCAACAATGGCAAACACTTCAAAGGCTACTTCTGGATCTCAGGTGCGTGAAAACTCTCGTGGGTTTAATGGACCTAAATCGGCAAGCTTGAATGCACAAAGACAGCCCAAAGTGGCACATGCTCAGGAGCAATACAGTTCAGTGGTACAACCGCCTGCGTCAAAGGCAAAATATGATTCAAGCCCTAAATTGAACCAAGCTGGAAGCTACAGCAGAAGTCATACACCTTCTCTAACATCTGTATCTAGACAAATTTTGCAGCCTTCTAGTAGTAAACAATCCGAAAAATACCTAATTTCCCAGGGAGTGCCTAGTTATGCATCTCCAAATAAACTTTCTTTGCCTGATGCGATTAAAACCAAATTCACATTGTCACAACCACAATTTCCATTTCATAAAGTAGATCCACATGTTAAACAGGAGAGCCCTCTAGTGCCTCAAAGGGAATCTCAGGCCAAGAATATAAATGAAGTTGGAACAGCGCCTAACTGTAGTGCTGGATCCAAGTCAAGCTCTGTTTTGCAAACTCAGTCAAGTGCAACGGGTGCCTCTTCGCCTTTTCAACCAGTTAAACAAGAACAAGCACCTGAGGGCCATGAAAAGAAACTAGACATTTTAAATATCTTTAAGACCTACATTCCAAAGGACCTAGCTACACTGTACCAAAGTTGGGGAGCCAATAACAATAATTTGGATAATGCAGGTAAATTGCTCTAATTTGTTTTGCCATTAAAATTTAGCTATGTATTAAATTGTATAATTGAAACATTGTACATGGGTTTATAATGAATTTTATATCATTTTATTCTACTTTACCATTTGACTTTGTAATATCAGTCCTAATACTTACGACATTCAATGGACGTGGATATGTATAGCATAAATTCCTGTTTAGAGTTTAAGATAAACCTCTAACGCAGGGATCCTCAAACTATGGCCCTCCAGCTGTTGTAGAACTACACATCCCATGAGGCATTGCAAAACTCTGACATTCACAGACATGACTAGGCATGATGGGAATTGTAGTTCCTGAACACCTGGAGGGCCGTAGTTTGAAGACCCATGCTCTAACGTATGAGGAGTAGTAAACCTTTGGGTGCTGCTATTGCGGTCTCCCTGGACAGGTAAGTGTCCTTATATTAAAAGTCAGCAGCTACAGTATTTGTCCATCTTCAGCACATATCACACTAGGCAAACAAATGTTTGAAAGTGTTCTGTATGCATGCTTAGCAGAGGTGTTGAGACCATGGTGGTGGATGGAGATGCAGGCCATACATTGCAGCCACCTTTGTTCGGGGCAAATGCAACCACAATGTATTATAGTACTGTGCTGCCCTAATTGAATTCTGAATCCAAAGCTCTGGCTTCACCTTGAACTCAACGTCTGGCATGCTTGTGTAGATAGGATGAAGTAAAACTGTAGGCAAAACCTTTTTTTTTTTTTTCTTCTTCATTTTTGAAAAGAGTAAGGGAGGGTTACAGCGAGTGGAAAATTTAGGTCTGGCAAGGAGCTGGCTGCCTGGAAGTGGGGAGGCGAGCACCGCTTACGATCGGGGGTTAATCGCGAGATGTCCTGGAGTCCAGCGATGTCGGCAGTAGGGTTCCCGGCGTGAAGCTGAAAGGCTACAATGCCACCGCCATTGCGGGTAAGGGAGTCCGGCAGTGTAGCCTTTCGGCCCCGCTTCTCTCTCCTATTAGCCTGGCGGCCAGAGGAGGAGGAGGAGGGAGCCCCGCGGTGACGTCCCTGCCGCAGCCGGACTCCCGGAAGTGGGAAAGGATACCTGTCAGACAGGTATTCTGTCCCCCCTCCCCCCGAAAGGTGCCATTTGTGGCACAGGAGGGGGGGAGGAATCCAATGAGCGGAAGTTCCACTTTAGGGTGGAGCCCTGCTTTAAGTTTTTTGCCGAAGGAGTGGATGTAGCTACCCTAAAGCCAGCGGTTCCAATTCCTGCTGAACCGGCCGAGATTTGAACAGTTAATGGACAGGCTGAATGTACCAAGTTGATCGATATATCAACTTGGGTACAACCAGCCTGCTGGATTTTCTTCTGGTTATTGCTAGCGGGTGCGATAGCCACTAATGATCACTGTCTTCTCCTGACAGGGAAGAGAGCAGACCATGGCTCAGCAGAAGTGATTCCCCTGTCAGTACTGCCTGTATTGATGGAGGAATCGTGCAAATTTCTTTCTTGCCACCCGTGGCTGCAGGAAAGGAAATTGCACCATTTATGGCCAGCCTAAGATGGGAAGTGTTACTGGCTGATCACCAGATGAAAAAAAGGAATAAAAGCTTAAATGAAAACTAATGCAGCCGACACATCCAATGATTGGTAAGCTGGAATAAATGGCATTTTTGTTTTGGGGTTTAGTTACACTTCAGTCATAATATATATTCTGATGTCTTTACGTCTTTCATGATGAATTGTTTTATCATACTTCTGCTTTTCAGTTATTAGTAACCACTTGCAAGTTCTAGGGTATACATTACAGGCATGTTTTGCATAAATTACCCTATTTTTATTGTACCTTTCTAACTAGTATAAAGGTAATTTGATCACGTTGGATTCTTATCAAATGCAGTCTGAAACACTGAATAGATCTTGCAATGTGTTGAAACAAGCTGGAAGCACGTCATGTTGTTTCTGGGAGATTCTAGTTAACAGAAGCAAATGATATTCAAAAGAAAACTAAAAGTCAGACATGTCTTTCTCAATCAGCAGCAAAGACAACAGCTAGCCCTTTAAGTCAGATGTTGTAAACTGACCTTTAAAAAAAGGAAGGTTTGAGTAGTTTTCCACAAATGCTAATGGCCCAGAAAACATGTTTACTAAAGGCAGGAAATAGGACTTTAATGCTGCTACTGTCTCAAAGCATCCAGAAAGACACTCTCATTCTCAGATGTCTTTAGTCTGTGCCCCCCAGGTCTGGGGTCAAAGCGGTACCAGCAGGCAGATAGGTAAGGGCTAAAGGTTTGATCAGTCTGTGATGGCTCCACTCACTCTGCATTTGTCTCCAAGGTACATCAGCCCAGGGGGGACAGGCGGGCTCTGGTTCTACTCATTTTCTATTATCCATGTGACTAGTCTCTGGCATGCTGGAGTCACTTTGATTTGCTTGATACACTGCTTGACAAAGCTGGGTGATGGCTGAAAAGTGGATCCAGCTGCTCTGAAAAGCGCACACCTGACATGCCAGTCCTGGTGCGGGCACATCACGGGGAGCGCTTTTTAATTCAATGTAATTTATGCATTCTCGCAGTCCTGTGTGTGCCTGGTTTGTCATCCCTAGCCCAGATGAAGGCTGACAGTTGTCATCCAGGGCCTGAAGGTAGCCTCACATAATGACACATTAGACATACTAATGATGTTTTCTTCCAGCATAATGTTTTCTTCTCAACTTTTTTTTTTTTTTTTCCCCTCCTCCTTCCTATCAACAAAAGCAATGCTTAGGACACAAGCACGCCAAGGAGATTATGTTTGCATCGAGTGTGGAAAGTGTTTCACCCAGCCAAGCCATTTAAGGACCCACATGAGGTCCCATACAGGTAGATTCTACTCTTAATTGTCTCTGTTAAAGTGGCAACATTTGTAAGATTTGCAAGACTAACCTGCTTAAAAAAAACTGTTGCTTTGGCTTTATGTATATACTTGCATTTTCTGTCTTTTCCCAATTTAAGGGAACTTTGTGGTGGTTTTGAGCTGAAAAAAAGGTGTAGGGCTGTGATGGGATTTATTTGAGTTTGTCCTGAGAAGGGGACTTTGTATTAATAGCAGAAGAGGTTTCCGTATTGGCTGAATTTTAACTTCCTGCGGCCTCCAAAGAGTTAAAGCCATCTGTTGAGATGTGTCAGCTGTACGTTCTGTTGGTGATTCAGGAGAAGAATCTCTTTTTGATGGGAAAGGTTAACAAAAGACGGCAATGATTATGAATAAATATGCAAGTGATTCATTTTGCCACAAGCACACCGATATACAGCTACTCATTTCTGCATATCATTAACCCCTGTTTTACATGATCATCTCCATTCTCACCTTATGACATTTTTCTTTATGGGAAAATGCCCTCTGTAGTCTGGACAGTGATAATTGAAAGATAATTAACACAGCCATTTTAATATGTGTTTAAACCTAGACCAATTTATTTGTTGCTCTTATTACACTGTAAGCTAGGTAGAGATGAGATGTGCTATGAGCAGTCTGACAGCTTTAGACTAGTGGGCTTTGGTGCAGAAGTGTGAATGATGCATACATAAGCCACTCTGATGTGAAATGACAGAGGCCAAATGGTAAGTAATGCAAGTAGAGGGTCCCTTTATACACACACTGATAATTAATGTTGTCAGTGATTGCTTTCTTCAGCACCAAAATCTGAATTAAAAAGGGCAGTGGCCTTAGGCTGCCATTAGCACACACTCTCACTGAAAGTGTTACAGTAAATTGGTATGTACTGGCCACAGGCAAGTAGCTGGTGTCTTTTTTTTTTTTTTTCCTCCTCCCTTCCCTATTTAATGTGGTTAAACTGTAATGGTCTCTATGATGTACACACACTAACTCAAGCTTCAATGCTCCTCTGTTTAACAAGACCCCTTGTTCCCACAGTGGTTTTTGAGTCTAATGGACTCCGAGGTACTGAAGTTCACACCACCTCCGCAGATGCCCCAAAACAAGTATGTTGTCAATGAATTGAGTGTTTGGTTTTTTGATGATTGCTGGGGAGAAAAGTCGCATAGCAGTACTCCTCAGTAAAGCACTGACCTTTTTTTATCATCAATGCCAAGATTGTCACTTGTATACTGACCCACTATGAGAATATTAAAGCTCCCCAAAAACTGGAACAAATAACCAATCATGCGCTATATACACTTCTTGTTAACTTCGAAATCCTCTTTTTATAGATACAGATTCTATATTTTATAAAAAGGAGGAACCTGTCTGTGTTTTTCTGAAGAGTATACTTCCAGTGTCTGCTCATGAACTTTCTAGAGCAATGCCTTACCCTGACCTTCCAGCTTCTGTGGACTCTGTATGGTGGTGTGCTTTCCTCTTTCTGATGTCCAATGTCTTCTGTCTTAACAGACTTCCTTTCTACTTACTTCTGACTTCTAGCCTTCCTTTACCTGTAGAAGAATGTGAACACACTTTCTTGTTGAATGAAATGTACCTGAAGTCACTTATGACCGTAGTCACATGACTAGTGTTAAAAAAATCAATTGTAAAGATTTAAACATTTTAAAACCTGCCATGCAAAAATCACAAGCAAATAACATTTACATTTCCCCACTCTGTTTACAGTGAAGAAGCATATGTGAAGAATTATTTTAGGGAGTTTATCACAACTAAAAGAAATTTTAATTTTTCACACACCTGTGACACGCCATAAACATTTGCTATTCCTTGATGCAATTTTAATTTTGGCTCAATAAAAATGTAGTGATATTCAAGAAAAGCTGAGAACCATGTTTGTTGCCTCTTATTAGCAGTAATGCCGCGTACACACCATCACTTTATGTGATGAAAAAAACTTCGTTTTTAAAAACGTCACTTTAAATGACCGTGTGTGGGGGAAAACGTCGTTTTATGTCTTGTGAAAAACGACAAAAAAAAAATTGAAGCATGCTTAAATTTTATGTGTCGTTTTTCAAAACGTCGTTTTTTGTTTCACAGAAATTGACCGTGTGTAGCAAAAAACAACGTTTAAAACAACGTTTTTAAACCCGCGCATGCCCAGAAGCTAGTTAGGAAGCGAGCTTCAATGGAAAAAAGTGGTGAACGTAACCTCGCTTTGCTAGAGCATTGTGAAAAAACGATGGTGTGTAGGCAACTTCGTCTTTGAAAATTTAAATTTCAAAAACTTATTTTTTTACATCACAAAAAATGTCGTTTTTTTTTATCACATAAAGTGATGGTGTGTATGCGGCATTAGATTAACAAAGCCATGGAACAGATGCTTTAAGAAATTCTAGCCTTAATGGAACAGCGAAGCATGATGCTCTATATTGCCAAAAGTATTGTGGCACCTCCTGCCTTCACAGGAACTTTAATGGCATCCCAGGCCTAGTCCGTTGGATTTAATATTCAGTTGGCCCACCCTTTGCAGCTGTAACCAATTCAATTCTTCCAGGAAGGCGGTCCACAAGGTTTAGAAGTGTATCTGTGGGAATGTTTGGCCATTTGTGAGGTCAGGCACTGATTTTGGAGAGAAGGCCTGACTGGCAGTCTCCGCTCATGTTCCTCCCAAAGGTGTTCTTTCAGGTTGAGGTCAGGACTCTGTGCAGGCCTGTCAAGTTCCTCCACCCCAAACTCGCTCATCCATGTCTTTATGGACCTTGCTTTGTGCACTGGCCAAATCATTTGGTGGAGGGGGATTATGGTGTGGGGTTGTTTTTCAGGGGTTTGGGTTGGCCCATTGGTTCCAGTGAAGGAACGCCTAAGGCTTAGGCATACCAAGACATTTTGGACAATTTCCTGCTCCCAACTTTGTAGGAACAGTCTGGGGGTGGCCTTTTCCTGTTCCAACACGACTGCGCACCAGTGCGCAAAGCAAAGTCCCTAAAGACATGAATGAGGGAGTTTGGGGTGGAGGAACTTGACTCGGAGTCATGACTTCAACCCGATAGAACACCTTTGGGATGAATTTGAGCGGAGACTGCGAGCCAAGCCTTCTTGTCCAACATCGGTGCCTGACCTCACAAAAACCCTTCCCATAGACACTCCTAAACCTTGTGGACAGCCTTGTCAGAAGACTTGAAGCTGTTATAGCTGCAAAGTGTGGGCCAACTCAATATTGAACCCTACAGACGAAGACTGGGATGCCATCAAAGTTCATGTGCATGTAAAGCCAAGTGTCGCAATGCTTTTGGCAATATACTGCATGTTCATCTTCTATTTCTGCCTTGTATGTCATGAATTACATAGAAGGCAACTATTACAAATGTCATACCACGTCCATAAAACCAGCAAAATCTATCATAGTATTGTAGCACATCAGTTAGTAATTGCTGACTTGCTGGTTAGTCTAAGGTACAATATACAGTATATGTATCTTTTTACAGTTGTTTGTATATGGTATAATCTTATACTTTCCCTTGAATCCAAGTGGAGTTTTGTGTTCTGATTGTAGAAGCGGCTCAGTGTTATCCTATGTGTCAATACTTCATATTCCCATCTCACACTTTCCTGGATAAGCTCTTGGATACGGGTGCTGTAGCAACAACCAGCTGGATACTGGTACAAGTTACAGTTAATATATTTGCCAGCACACCATGGAACGACGAAAATGGCGTCCAATCGGATGATTATTGCATGATCACAACACAAAGAGAGTGCCATGCAGGGCCCCTTCGTCAGGCATGTGATAAATGTGGGGTTATAGTGTGCAAAATTTAAAGAGTCATCAACCAATCGAAAAGCTAGAAAAAGAAAAAAACACAAGAGAACCAAACTCCTCCCACCCCCAGACAGGTATGACCTCACAAAGCCCGTCATAAAATTGCTCAAAATACTTGAATGCCTTGGTATACTGTCCCAAATAGCACAGAACCTGTCAAAGAAGAGGTTGTATAAAAGAGGCATATTGAACATCCACTTACTGTACCTTTAAAGTGCTGACACATGTCCACAATCGCTGTGTGGACGTGCCGGCTGCTGGGGGACAGCTGCGTGCAGTGTTGTTAGATCGGCGCCCTGGGGGCGGGGCCCGCCGACGTCACTCGTTTCCATGGCGTCGTCGGCCCCAAGACTGCAGCTTCTCCTGTTGCCACCGACCGCTCTGCAATGCGCACGTGCGGACCCGCTATAGCTATGGCACACACAGCTTCCTCGCACTGCCGACGTCGCACCGTTTCCACGCTGTGACGTCTCTGGTTGCCATGACACCGCTGCTACGATACAGCAGCACGGCTCACAATGACAGCTTCAATCTGGCTTGACCCGGCACAGGCGCCGATCTAACAACACTGCACGCAGCTGTCCCCCAGCAGCCGGCACATCCACACAGTGATTTATACAACCTTTTTATACAACCTCTTCTTTGACATGCTATTGGGACAGTATACCAATGCATTTAAGTATTTTGAGCAATTTTCTGACGAGCTTTGTGAGGTCATACCTGTCTGGGGTTGGGAGGATTTTTTTCTTTTTCTGGCTTTTTGATTGGTTGATGGCTCTTTAAATTTTGCACACTGTAACCCCACATTTATCACATGCCTGACGAAGGGGCCCTGTGTGGCTCCGAAACGTTGCACTCTTTGTGTTGTGATCATGCAATAAATCATCTGCTTGGACGCTATTTTCATCGTTCCATGGTGTGCTGGCAAATATCTTAACTGATCCTATGTGTCCATGCACATTAGAATGATTACACGCATATTTTAAGCTCCTCGTTCAGAGGCCCAGGAAAAAAAACCTTCTGGTTTGCGTTTCTTATCGGAAATTACTGGCAGGGAAAAACTCTCCTTACATGTCTAAACTTTGTACAAAAACACTCTATATGACTGTTTTGTTTCTGCTAAAGGAACTGGCTTTTTTTTTTTTTAAAGCCCAGTGTGCATGGAGCCTAAAGCAGGCCATACACGGTCGAATTTCGAATGAATTTTCTTTTCAAAATCAGTTGTTTTTTTTGTTTTTTTTTGTGATCCGATGATGCCACCATTCATTTTTAAAATTTGGCCGACCAAGCCTTCATGTTGATACAGAAAATAATTTTTGTGGCTGGGAATATTCTTTTCTCTCTGGGAATTTTTGGGAATTTTTATTTTCTTGCACATGCGTATTTTCTTTCTATTACATTTCTCCCACAATTCTCCCATCATTGATTAGAAAATCGTTTGTTTTTCAAAAAAAATCCAACATTTGATTGCCGCACGAAAATCGGCTGTTGCTGCAGCCCACTAATGGTGCGAAATTTGTACAAAAATTCTTTTATACGATTTTCGAAAGAAAATTCTTTTGAAATCCGAACCGTGTATGGCCGGCTTTAGTTTGGTGGGTCTATGTATTTTTGTAGACAATTTAACTGAATTGGTCTACTAAACTTGTGCTTTTTCAACCTTCTTGCTCTCCAAATTTTGTGTCAAAAATATATTGAGATGCTTCAAAATACTACCATTTACAAGCACAGTACTTTTTTTATCCATAGGAAGTGCTCTAGACACACTCATTTGAAGGCTTAAACAATACTTCAGTACTGTGCTTAAGAACTTCTGCTGGCTTTCAGGCATTCCACAAGCCTGTGTCTTTATTAGACTTCTCTTTCCTAGGCATACCTTGGTGGTCACACAAAGGTCGCCTATCATATTGTGCACATTGGAGATGGGCTTTTTTAGTCAGTGCAGGACAACCCTCATGTTAAATTAAATAAAATGCACCCTCTAGTGGCCAGTAACAGCATCTTTTACAGAAAGGATCAATGTCAGAACACGTATTGTTGAAAATAGGATTTTTTTTATTTGTAAAGTTAACCCATGATATTGGCATTTTTCTTTGCCTGCAGGAAAAGTACAAACACAATGGCCACAGCAGTGACCACAGCAGCACAGGGACATTTTGTATGGTAAATCACATCTGTAATAGAAAAGGCATTATTATTATATGTTGTTATGCACCCTCTTTGTTTCTGCCGGTGCAATTATTTGACCAGCCCAATAATTATTCCCGATCGCTCGGATATCATTATGGGACATATTGGCCAGAAGTAGGAAACGCCGCACAAGCAGGGAAAACAGATATTCAACCTGCCAAATACTTGCAGATTGCTGGTGGGAATCAAGAGGTGGCATATTAACAATTTGACTGCCCTCAAAGTATCAAGCCTTATTTATTACATGTATGATTTAACATAAAAGTGCAGACAGGATCACTTTATGTGAACGCACAACATTGTGTGTTTTTTTTTTTTTATATCTGGTTTAAGAATGTCTATTCTGCAAAGTTTCCAGTTTCCTTTGCTCTCCTCCCTGTCTTGCACCCCGAAGAGGCCATGCCCGTAGATGAGGAATGCCTTTACCCTTGTAGTGGTGCACACTCATCCTAAAAGACCATATTAACAGATTGTTCCATTGTAACAAAAACTCACAGCAGAAGTCTGGGTAGGAAATAAGACCCCTCCCAAACATAACTTAAAGCGGAACACATCCATGTGCACTATAGTTATTTTACAAAAATGCGTGTTAAGGGTAAATCAAGGTATTGTGTCAATTTAAGAGCAACTGAAACAGAAGTAGGGGATCCTTCAGCATGCAGCGTTTTTGATCTTAGAAATGTTTGCCATTTATATTGAATATAGACCTGCATATACAACCCCGATTTCCAAAAAGTTGAGACTCTGTGTAAAATCTACACGTACCATTTAAGGGGAAAAAAATAAGGTCATCTTGAAGTTGATGGCAGCAATATGTCTCAATTGGGACAGGGCAACAAAGAGCTGGCAAAGTACGTGGTACTTAAAAGGGAGAGTTGGCAGGATACTTTGCAACCAATTGGGTTAATTGGCAACAGGTCAGTAACACAATTGGGTATAAAAAGAGCATCTAAGAGAGTAAGACTGTCTCAGATGGAAAGATGAGCAGAGGTTCACCAATCGGTGAAAAGCTACATCTAAAAAATTGTCAAGCCATTTCAGAATAGGGTTCCTCAAAGTAAAATTGCAAAGGCTTTAAATATATCAGTATCTACGATACCTAATATTAAAAGATTCAGAGAATCTGGAGAAATACGCAAGAGGCAAAGTCAAAACTCAGTATTGGATGTCTGAATCAAAAACGGGCATGAACATCACTACTTTATTTCCAAACAATTCCTGGCTGTCAACACAGTTTGCCAGGCCATCAAAAAATGCAAGTTATTCATTTAATTTCTTTGATTTTATATTTGTAACAGTTTTTTACGACATTTCCATAAAATAAATGTATCTAGTTTCTTCTTATATCTATTGTGTGCCTTCAAAGTCCAACATTATTAGTCCTTAGCTAAATCTATACAATATCAGGACGGTAGCACATTGTATACCAATATATCCACAGTATCACCCTGTATGGATGTACGTTAAAAGTAGTCTTTATTTATGGCTAAACTCAAAAGCCTGCATCTCTGATGGTATAGGGGTTCATTAGTGTGTATGGAACAGGCAGCTTGCACATCTGGAAGGGCAAAACATCAATGCTGAAAGATATATACAGATTTTAAAGCCACCTCTGCTTCCATCCAGATGGCAACTATTTTAGGTAAGGCCTTTGCAGATTTCAGCAGGACAATGCTAAACCACATACTTCATCCATGAAAATAACATGTCCTCATAGTAAGATTCCGAGTGCTCAACTGGCCTGCCTTCAGTACAGATATTTTACCAATTGAAATTTTTTGGCGCATCTTCAAGCAATAAAGAAACCCTAGGTCTTTTGAGCAGTTATAACCCTATATCGGGCAAGAATGGGACACCAGTCATCTCCCAAAACTCCAGCAACTGGCCTCAGTTCCCAGGCCTTTACAGAGCATTATTAAAAATAGGAGATGCTACACCTTCTTTGAGAAATTACATCAATTTCAAAATTATTCCCCCCCCCCCTTTAAAATGGTCTATTTTCTCAGCTTAAATGTTTGATATGTTTTCTCTTTTCTATTGTGAATGAAATACTGACCTGTTAACAATTATGGGAGTTACAAATCATTGCATTCTGTTTTTATGTAGACACAGCGTTCCAACTTTTTTTTCCCGAATTGGGGTTTTAGAATGTGAGTCTAGGAGCAGTATGAGAAGGTGATGACGTCTGAGAAAACCCTATTTTTCCTTTAAAACTACTACTGTACATGGGGATTGAATAGTAACGTCTAAGATTGCGTTAATATTCCTATAATTCCTTACAAACATAAATTTTATTTTTGCAATATACCCCATATTTTTTAATTGCTCTATGCGATGACCGAACACCCGTGGACAAAACAGGCAGCTTTTAAATATATTTACCTGTTGATCATGTACAATAGTTTGTTTTATGTTTTTTTTTTTGCGGTTCTATTTTGTGGTGATGGGTAAATAGCCATTATCAAATTTGTGTATTTTTCTTGAAAAAATCCTAAACTGGAGACACTTTAATCACAAAACAAAAAGGCCAGTCATCATTGACACTTTAATTGGTATGAACTGTTTGTGAACTTTTTTTGTGGTGAAAAATCTGAATCCTGTAATAGATCTTTGTGTTGAAAATGATTATAGTTACTAACATTTTTCCACTTTTCCACAATTCTCTTATTCATATTTTATGAATGCATTTCTCCTGACTCTAAGACTCCGTGCACACTAGTGCTTTTTAAAGCTTTTAGAATCTAAATAGTGTTCTCCTGTGCACACTACTTTTGGCTATTAGCATTTTTTGAGCTTCAGCGTCTAGGAGCAGAAAAAAATGTTTTTGTAGAGAGTTTTGGAGCATTTGTCCAGAAAAAACTCAATGGCCCGGATTCACGTAGAATCGCGTATGTTTGTGCGGGCGTAACGTATCCGATTTACGTTACGCCTCCGCAACTTTTACAGGCAAGTGCCGTATTCTCAAACGAAAGTTGCGGCGGCGTAGCGTAAATAGGCCGGCGTAAGTCCGCCTAATTCAAATGTGGTAGATGTGGGCGTGTGTTATGTAAATTTTATGTGACCCCACGTAAATGATGCTTTTTACGAACGGCGCATGCGCCGTCCATGAAAGTAGCCCAGTGCGCATGCTCCAAATTAACCCGCAAGAAGCCAATGCTTTCGACGTGAACGTAAATGACGCCCAGCCCTATTCGCGAACGACTTGCGCAAACGACGTAAAATTTGACGCGGGAATGACATCCATACTTAAAATTGGTACGCCGCATCTACGCCTCATATAGCAGGGGTAACTTTACGCCGGGAAAAGCCTAACGTAAACGGCGTATCTGTACTGCATCGGCCGGGCGTACGTTCGTGAATTTGCGTATCTAGCTGATTTACAAATTTCTAGGCGTAAATCAGCATACAGTTAAGATACGACGGCGTAAGAGACTTACGCCGGTCGGATCTAATACAAATCTATGCGTAACTGATTCTAAGAATCAGGCGCATAGATACGACGGCTCGGACTCCAGTTATCTGGAGATACGCCGGCGTAACTCGTACGTGAATCCGGGCCAATACTCCTAACTGCCTTTTTCTTCTTTTTTTTTCTTTTTTTTTTTTAAGCTTTTTTTTTTTCTTCATGCTTGTAAAATCTACTTAAGTGCTACTAGAAGCTGGCACAAAAATGCTATTAGCATTTTTCATCCCGCGTTTATTTCTAGCTTTTTTGAGCTTATGAAAAATGCTAGTGTGCATGGAGCCTAAATGTTGTTAATCAGTTTTGCTGGTGGTAATCTATTTCATTAATGTAAAAAATGGGGCAATGCACACATACCCAGCAGCATACCTTGCAAAACTCACATGCAAAAAGTAATAAAAACATTTCAAAGTAGATCACATTTATAAAAATCAAAGGTGCATTTACTATCTTGCACGACTGTATTGGTGTCACAGGGACTGACTTTTATCCTTTTAGGTGATTATAAATGGTAATTGTATACATATATGACCGTTACAGAATGTTTGTTTCATATCTGTTTACCATTGTTATGTATTAATTGCAACATTTTATTTAGTTTGCATTTTACAGAATTTGCTTGGTTGGTTTGTCCTGATTTAAAATTGATTTCCTCACTAATTCCACTTATAAGGTTAATGTATTAATGAAACCTTAAGATTGCCATGTTGTTTTAGGAGCATGGCATTGTTCTGTGACGTGCAAAATGTCATCAATCCTGTGAATGCTTCAGGCTCACATTAGTTCACATTTTAATGTTTAGCTTTTTTTCCCCCTCCCTTTACTTAAGAACTTCTTCTTTGTGATTCTTTATGGAAATTTGCTGCAAATTCTGTTTAGGTTTT
Organism: Rana temporaria; assembly: GCF_905171775.1. Classification (NCBI taxonomy): domain Eukaryota; kingdom Metazoa; phylum Chordata; class Amphibia; order Anura; family Ranidae; genus Rana; species Rana temporaria. The sequence continues at coordinate 274,573,544 of NC_053493.1, forward strand.
GACAGATGTGTATGAGAGCATTATTGTGATTCTCTTCGCTGTGTGGACATACAAAGAACATTTTACTTTTGTTTCATGTCTGCTTTTTCACTCTTTTTTTTTTTTTTACCTGTTTTCCTTCACTGCCCCCTTTCCTTTTCTTCATTGTTGCCTCCGGTCATGTTTTGACATTTGCCAGATCATTTTAAGGAACTTGATATGCTTTTTTTTTTTTTTACTTAAATAGCGGGTTAATGCAACAGGAGTTTAATAGACATTGACTAGATTAAGCTAGACATAAGTTACCCAAAGACATTTAGAATATTTTTTACTACTAATGATTTTAGTGGAAGTTATTTTTATTTTTTTTTCCTCCTAACCATCTGTATGCCATTCTGTTGCAGAGTGCGAATTAGGCCTCATGCACACGGGAATAAAAATGTTTCTTGTACAGGTGTTTGGCATTTTTTTCTTTCAGCTTGTAGAAGCAACTCTATTGGCCTATGTGCCCATGCACATTTGGGTAGAAAGGTGCTTTTGAGCATTAAAAAACCCTTGACACTCCTAAACGTGGCATCTAGGGTTTTTAATCGTAGTCTCTGAAAGTGGTAGCCATCTTTAATAATATGATCAGCACAATCAAAAATGATGTCCAGAGATTGACATTTCTAAAGTTGAAGAAGCGAGTGTACTTTCAAGTACTCACTCTGCACTTTAGTTTTTTATAATATGTCTAGCAAAGCTCTTAAAGCAGTGCACTACCATACAATCATAGTTTGCCTAGCTTTTCGGTGGCAGGTGGAACATTGACATTTGTGGCTACTGCATATGTAGATACCAGAAGCAGTCAACAAAGAGGGTTACCTAGTAGGAACTGTAGCTGACTTGCTATTATTCTCTGTATGCAGAGCCAATATGCAATTTTATTTGGAGTTGGCTGCCCTCCTAATATCCTGTAAATACAGCAGCCTTTGATATCAACACTACATTGTCAACAGACCAGTTAGAGAGGTTTATGTGAGTCATCACTGGTACGGTTGACTGTGATTAGGTTGACCCTGCCCACAAATTACCTTGTCTCCCTGGTCCTTTCAAATTTTGTGGACCACCTATGAACCAATAGGGAGGCACAATAGAGGTGGGGCACTTAACTTTTTTTTTTTTTTCCCTGAAGGAACCCTCTGCTTAATGAATTTATTGTTGCATTATCACATTTGTTTCTTTTTTGAAAGTGAACTTGGGCATATTTATAAAGCATTGAATCTGGCATTCACCAAGCATTCCTTGGTGGTGAATCAGTCACTCTCATTTAAAATGTATGCACCTGCTAGATTCACTTACAATGAATGTTTGTGAATGTCCGACTTATTGCGTTACAAATATGTCCCTTATTTTTCCACAAGAAGAAAATTATTATTTGCATGCTCTGCAGCTTTGATATATTGCACAATTCTTTACACATAAGATTTACCAGTTTTTCTCAATGTTCCAGTCATACAGGACACACATTCTATGGCTCCTCTTAAGAACTGCACATGGGACCATAGCTATAGCCAATATGGGGGTTATTTACGAAAGACAAATCCATGTTGCACTACAAGTGCACTGCAAATGCACTTGGAAGTGCAGTCGCTGTAGATCTGAGGGGAAGATCTGAAACGAGGGGAAGCTCTGCTGATTTTATCATCCAATCATGTGCAAGCTGAAATGCTGTTTTTTTATTTTCCTTCCATGTCTCCCTCACATCTACAGTGACTGCACTTCCAAGTGCACTTGTCGTGCAAAATGGTTTTGCCTTTTGTAAATAACCCCCTATTTGTGTTCAGAAAATAAGATGTCTGCAAAAGTAACACTCAGAGCCCCACGTTGATCCCTGGCCTATGGCCTGAGTAGGCATATAAACATGACAATGTCTATGGGTAACTTTAGTTTAATCTATTAATGACTATATTGTAGTCAGAAAACCAGTAATACCTTGAAAAAAGTGATTTTTCTTGTGTTTTCTTTCTTAGGGGAGAGACCATTCCAGTGCAGATATTGCCCATACAGTGCCTCTCAAAAAGGGAATTTAAAGACTCATGTGCAGTGTGTGCATCGGGTACCTTTTGATAACAGCGAATACCCCGACAAGCAGCTCAACCAACCCCAAAGTGACAATCCCATCAGTTACATGGAGGACCAGCTGGAAAACTTGCCTTCTAATCATCAAGTCACTGGAGCTGTTGCATCAAAGTGAAGATAAAATGTGACACCTTCCCTCTTAGTGCAGCGATACTCCTGTACTAGTGCTTTATAATAAAGATGTAGGTGAATATACATCCATATCATTTAAAAAGCTATTCAGACTTAAAAAAATAGCAGATGCTGAGAAGGCACATGACTCAGTCGTGAAGCAGAATTTCATCACACACTGGATGGAAGGGTACAACATAACACAGCTGGGACAGTTTAAGCACTGATCTGTAATCTGCTCCAGAGGACTACTTTTGAGTGTCAGAGGAGTAGCTGAGACAAGGCACAATAAGTAACGTGTTGGATTTATTTACCACTGATTTGCTTAAAGCCGGACTGTTCAGTGATGCTGCATAATAATATGCATTTATTGAATCTGAAGGCCAGCCCACAAGTTTGGTGGTCTTAATTCTGACGGCAAATCACAATGTGCCGCCACGTTCTGCTGTTGACAGAAGTGAACGATATAACACTTAACGTGATGCTACATAAACACTAATACAGTAGGAAAAATGCTTCTTGATTTTACTCTCAGGACCTTTTTTTTGTTGTTTTTTAATAATAGGGCTACTTTCTTACACCTGCTCACAAATGATTATGCAATGTTTCCCTTTATAAATGCCACACAGCAGCTGCAGAATTTAGTACTGTACTAGGTAGGGATATTAAAACAAAAATTTAAAAATAGTTGCGCATGGGATAGCATGTATGCATCTCCCCACTGCAAAAAGCACCCTTCTCCAAGCCGGTACCTTGAGAGAGGTCTTAAGATTTATTTTTTCCCCTGTTATGGCATGTTTGATGATGTTGCTTATTAAGTTGTCTCTGTTATTTGGTGGCATTCAGGTTGTGGGGGGAATAAACACACATATATATATATATATATTAAAAAAAAAAAAAAAGCTTTATATACCTCTTCTGCAGCATTTTTATGGTGAGGTGATGGTAAACAAAAATAAAGCAGCGAGCTCGGTTTACCCCTTCAGTCTAGCAGACAGCACTACAGTGCTGTTCACTGAGAGGGATTACATATGTGTTCATAGATATTATTTTGCCCATTGTTGCTGTGACACCATGTGTTACAACAACACATCTAAGAGTTCCAAATTTTTGCACATATGAGTTTATATGCATTATCAACAAAAAGTTACTGCTGCCTTGAAAAGAATATGTTCTGTGAAAAAAAAAATGCAAAAGCTTTACTAGTGTGTGTGAGTTTTTTTAATTGTAACCTTTTATAAAGGCAGGAAATGGGTATAAAATAAAATCCTAGCATGCTAAATATATTTTTCAAAAAAGCAATAATTTTACATGTACAGATAAAAAAAAAATCTAACCTTTTAATACTGGTAAGAGCGACAGTTTACTTTGTACTATAAAGAATAGCTTGTTTTTTGTAGTATGTGGGCTTATGATAAAGATTTTGTTTCAAAAGAATAAAAAAAAAAATAGGCATTTTTTCAACAGATATTTTAATGTAGTTTTATTATTTTATTCTAAATTTAAATACATTTTCAAGTTCTTGTATAGCTATACCCGAAACTAACTGTTTTATTTGTGTGTGGTGATAAGCTGGGCACCATTTTATTTGCTAAATTTGGTGTCGAGATTATTGCCTGGGTAGGAGGTGGATTCAGAAATGCTTACATCTGAAGTGTTTTATTGTATTTTAAATATTTTATTTTGGATTCATTCCATTTCTTTGCTAATAATTAATCTGGTTGATAACGGTTTCCTCCATTTAATATGACTGGACACAACACTTAATTTTATTTTTGTGTGAAATGTCATCACTTTGAAAAAAAAAAAGCAGTGATTTAAATACTATAATATACAGTCTGCTATTAGAACCTTCAAAACATGACACCTATGGTATTAAACACTCCAGTTTGGAGTGATCTTACAATTAAATAGAGTCTTGATTCAGTTTGGCACAGGTTTTGAAGAACATCTGACGGTTGGCAGGAAGCATGGATGTCACTGATGCTACAACAAAGTTTATGATGTCAATGTTTCTTTATGGAGAACAACAGTAGGGGGAAACCATTGTAGATAATTATATGCTGTGTACAGTGCAGAAATAAGATTCACTTAATTGAACAAGCATTAAAAAAAAAAAATCTCCACGGATCCTAACATTTTTTTTTTTTTTGTAATATCACCCTATTTAGTGGTGTAGCTTTTGTGCTATTTTATTTTATCATCAGTATTGTGTTGATTTGTTATTGTAGAAATCCTCTAGACTATAGTATTTAAATGATTTTTGTTTTGTTATTTATTTAGTTAACCTGTTTTGATCAGCTTTTCAAAATAAAATACTTTAGCCTGATACACTCCTGTTAACTATCTGTGGACTGTTACATAAATTTTCCTACTACCTCTACCAATCTACTGTTTCTCACTCTTTAACAGGTTATTTTTTACAGCGCTCTAATGTAATTTACACAATAAAGGGTTTGATTGTTTACACTGGATGTATAAAGACTCTTATTTTTCTATGTTTTTATTGTAGTACTGGTTTTGTTCCTGGAAGTGCCTATGGCCCAATATGTGCTTAGGCAGAACTTTAACAGCTTCAATACTACCCCATTCCTGCCCAGGCCAAATTTCAGCTTTCAGTGCTGTCACACTTTAAAGCGAAGGTTCCGCCGATTTTTTTTTTTTTTTAAAAGCCAACAGCTACAAATACTGCAGCTGCTGACTTTTTAAAAAAATGGACACGGTCCTCGGCTGCTTCTGCCTCCATCCTGGGTAAGGGAATCAGGAAGTGAAGCCTTGCGGCTTCACTGCCCGGTTCCCTATTGCGCATGTGCGAGTATTGCGGCGCGACATCACTGGTCCCCGCTCTCTGCTGGGAACAGTGTTTCCCAGAAGACAGCGGGGGGTGACATAGGGGGACCGTACTCCTGTGTACACCTGTGGGAGTCAGAACCAGGAAGTGGTGCAAATACTTGTCTTAGACAGGTATCTGCACCCCCCCCTCCCCCCTGAAAGGTGCCAAATTAGACACCGGGAGGGGGGTTCCAAAAAGCGGAAGTTCACTTTTTTTGTGAACCTCCGCTTTAACAATTGTGAGGTCATGCAACGCTGTACTCAAATGAAAATGTTATTTTCTTCAAACATTCTTTTGGTGGCATTTAATTGGTACTTTTTTTTGCTAAAAAAATTTAAAAGGAAAAAACGTTTTTTTTCTGAGTTCCTGTCAGGAAATTTTGTAAATAAGTAATTTTTCTCCTTCACTGATGTGCACTGATGAGGCTGTACTGATAGGTGGCACTGATGAGGTGGCACTATTGGGGTACTTATATGCAGCAATGCTGGTCAGTGATTGGCGGAACTTATGGGCAATGATGGACGGCACGTATATGCGGTGGATGGGAACAGATTGGCATCACTGGGCACTGCTGGTCTCCCCTGTAAGGAAATGGTGCTGATCGGCTCTCCTCTCCTCCCACTCTTGGTGTGAGGCGTAGAGAGCCGATAACCGTCATTTTCTTGTTTACATGTGATCAGCTGTGATTTGACACAGCTGATCACATGGGTAAAGAGCCTTGTCATCGGCTCTATACCGAGATCGGGGTATCCCAGAGACACAGGGTATATATGATTGCTGTAAGTTAAGATTGGAGTGACGTTGTATGTCGTCCCAGAGCAAAAGAGCATTCGCAGAGGTGGTTAAGGTAAAGTATAGGGACATAAATAATGGTTGTCATTTGACCAAATACACAAGCAGATGGTCATACTGGGGGAGATTTACTAAAACTGGTGCTGCTGTGCATGATATCAGCTTCTAACTTCAGCTTGTTCTGTTAAGTTTTCACAATGTAACCTGGAAGCTGATTTGTTTCTATGCAGAGCTGTACCATGTATGTTTAGTAAATAACCCCCACCCTGTATCTTTCTCCCAGTTTTAGTATCCAGTTTGCTGTGAGACATAGGTCAAATGGTGCCAGAGCGATCTTTGACTGCAAGGTTAATGGACAACTTTAAGGCTGGGTTCACACCACTGTGAATTGGATGCGGTTTTCCCCACATACAATTCTCATGTCAGGAGATTGTGACCGACTCTCTATGGAGCCGGTTCACACATCTCCAGAGCAGAGCACATCTCCAGAGCAGCTCTGATGCAAATTGCACAGGGGTCTTGTGCATCTTCTGGTCTGTTTCAGGTCAAAATTCAGCCCAAAATTTGGGCTGCAATCAGACCTGAAACAGGGGAAAGGCGCACACACCGGACCCATGCTGTGAGATGCTCTGTGCTGCAGTGTGAACCCGGCCTAAAGGGTAAGATTTTTCTTCAGTAGTTAGCCTATTCAAACCAGAGACGGTGGATGTGTCCCCCCCCCCCCCCCCCCTAAAAGTTTGCGGAAATGACTGTTTACAGGGTATAGAGACATAATAGTTAACTGATTCCTTTTAAAAAATGATTAAAAATAGATAAAAATCAATCATAAAATGTACTTGCAGTTTCTAGTTTTGTTTTTGCATGTTGTTTCCTGCTTCTGTGATGTACAGAACCACAGAGCCAATACAGGGCAGTGATGGTTTGGAAAACGAAACTGATTGGTGCTGAGGGGTTTTAGACACAGTAATCGCACCTCCTTAATTAGTGACCACAGAGAGAAAGCTCCCAGTACTGTGGTCATCAGGAAACAGACAACCAGGAAGAGTGGAGATCAGAGAAGAATTACAGCAACTTGAGAGCAAAAACAAACAATGAGGACATGAAAACAGCACTGCATTAAGGTAAAGGAAGCTATTAAGATAAAAAAAAAAAAAAATCCTTTACAAACCCTTTAACTCTAGATTCTGATACTTTGGGGTGATGATGCAGAGCTTGGTAAATTGTTGGCCTACTGTAAGTGCTCATGCTGCAAGGAAACTGCGTACTTTACTGCATGCTCTTAGTAAAAAAAATTTACATTATAATAGTAAATTCTATCTAAACCCAAGTATAAACATGTTATATATTGAAGCTTACCAGTCCCTAGATGTGATGGTTTAATTTTTCTTTTATAGGCTTTTTCCTTTTATATCCACCTAATGGTCCTGCCAATTAAGATGACAAAGCTCACTGTACTTTTTGGAGGAGCAGCTTTGTCACCCTAGGCTGCATGGTACTGATTTGACTACAAAACAGTTTCTGCTCATCTTCATACCATTAGGGGGTGGTAATCCTGTAGTTTACAGGGGTGAAATGAGCAGGTCTGATTGCAATTTGCCCAGGAAGGTACAAGCTCACTGGCAAGACCAACGGGTATTTTTTTTGCACTTGTCAAACATATATAACAAATCACTTCAAATGGAATATTTAACATGCCAAAAAAAAATTGTTTTATTTTAGTGTTTACAGCGTTGTTTCAGTTTTAAGTTTACTAAAAGTCAGCAGCTACAAAATGTGTATCTGCTGACTCTTAATAAACACACTCGCCTGTCCAGTGCCTGAAGCCTCGCTCGTCTTACTCTCCTCGGCGCTGGCATTGCAAGTGTGGGCACGCGACTGACCGCTTGCGGCTTCACAGCTGGGTGCGCATGCTCGAGTCACGCCTTCTTAGTGGCCAGGCAATCTTTTGGTACCTGTGACATGTCCCAGAAGATTGCAGGGAGGGGGGAAGAGCAGGAGATGTGGGAGCTGGGCACCTGTCAAAACTAGACCATGTCAAATATGGCATGTAAGGGGGTGAGGAGTGCTTAAAGTGGGTGGAACACCGCTTTAATATCTGTACACACATGCCATACAGGACTGACATTTTAATGGAAAAAATAGGGGGAAGAAAAATAATGGAAAAGTTTGTAAGTAGACATGAATATTAAATTTATGGAGAAGATTGGGGACAAAATAATTCGAGAGTAGATTTTAGTAAGCTTGCTTATCTTGATGTATTGCTTAATCTGATGCTGTGACACAGATTTTGACAAGAACAATTTTCATTTTAAGTATAATTGTAAGACTTTCCCCTGCAGGTTTGGCAATCTTAGTCAAAATAAGTGGGCTATATGAACATTAAAGAAATTGTGTAAGATGAATACTTATCGAAGTGTGGTAGGTGTTTCTATATGTAAATCAATTCTGGTATTTGAAATGATCATGTAATGCTGAGCTGAAATTAATTGGCCAATAGTAACAAGATTGTAAAGTTGTAACAAGTAATGTGAGTATCAGATAGTTATTAATGACATGGTTCATCCACACAATTGAGTTATGTTTTATTGGATTTGTATTATCTATTGATTTGGCTAGCATTTGCATAAAGCAATTATAGAAAGAGAAGACAGTAGTCACCAAGAAACTTCAATGGCAGCAGAAGTGACAGGGAATGTTACTGGGTTCAGATCTGTGCTTAATTATTTCTAACTGGCTTGTGTTTTGGAATTCAGGTAGGATACCAGTTGACTTGTAAGAACTGGTGGGATTTTCTAACTTGGCAATTTAACCATTTACCTGCAGAGTTTCAGTAAGTGTTCCACACAGGCCTTAACTAGTTTCTTGTTAAATACCCTGTCTTATACAAGCTACATAGTGTTTGCTGCTGGGTGTTCTGTAGAAATGGAAAAGTTAAACATTGGATCAACACATTGTATTAGGCACACCTATCAATATAAGATTTGTCTTACTTTTTGCTTACCATCATAAATCCAAGTGGGCCCATATGGGAACTGTTCAGAAAAAATAATCCACAAACTGCTTTCTAAATCTTGAATCCTCATAAACTTTCATCTGACTGACTGTCCTCCAACCCATGTTCACATAAGTATGGAAGTATTTAAAAGCACTAAAAAACACTTTCCCTGTTCAAATATTTTATTAAAGAAAGAGGTAAACCTACAAAGGGTAAGGACACAGAATAATTCTAATGACGGGACCCAGGCCAAAAGTGCATAAAAGTAACAATGGAATTAAACATTTGACAACTGCAATACAACAGGGCATATAATAATTGTCACTAGTGCCCATTGAAGTTATACAGTTAAAGTGGAGGTTCACTGGTAATATGCTGTTTTTACCCTTAGATGGATGCTCATTTAGTCTAGGGCAGTGTTTGTCAATTCCAGTCCTCAGGCCCCCCCAACAGGTCAGGTTTTCAGGATTTCCCTCAGATGAAAAGGCTGTGGTGATTACTAAGGCAGTGAAACTGATCAAATCACCTGTGCAAAATAATGGAAATCCTGAAAACCTGACCCGTTGGGGGGGCCTGAGGACTGGAATTGAGAAACACTGGACTAGGGGAATCGGCTAGTTGTTTTAAAATCCGAGCATTACTTACCGTTGTAGAGGGCGATCTTCTCCGCCACTTCCGGGTATGGGCTGCGGGACTGGGCGTTCCTTCTTGATTGACAGGCTTCCGAAAGGCTTCCGACGGTCGCATCCATCGCGTCACGATTTTCCGAAAGTAGACGAACGTCGGTGCGCAGGCGCAGTTTAGAGCCGCACCGACGACGTTCGACTTCTTTCGGCTACTCGTGACGCGATGGATGCGACCGTTGGAAGCCTGTCGGAAGACTGTCAATCAAGAAGGAACGCCCAGTCCCATAGACCCATACCCGGAAGTGGCAGAGAAGATCGCTCTCTACAACGGTAAGTAATGATCGGATTTTAAAACTAGCCGATTCCCCTAGACTAAATGAGCATCCATCTAAGGGTAAAAACAGCATTTATGGGTGAACTCCCGCTTTAAGAAGATAAGAATGTCTGGACAGCCGCACTCTGAAAAAAAACTCTTGGTTGCCTTTTATTGGTAAAAACGTTTTAAACACCACACATCACAGCAGAAAATTAGGGGGTGCAGCTGACGCGTTTCACACTATTAGTTAGTGCTTAGTCATAGCTATAGTTATACAGTTGCAAACCCTCATGGAATCTGAACTAGTGGTTGGTACTATATAGTATAGGTTCTGAGGGTTACAATTGGTACATAAGCCTTGGGCAACATACAATTCTTTCAGAGCGTTTCGTATGTGAGACCATCTTCAAATTTATGGTCTGCCCAAATTTATCCTTATGTTTTGTCACCTCCCATAGTAGTCATATACCATCCTATGTTTGCCGATTATTTCTTATCCCTGTTGGTTATTCCAAATCCTCACACCCCAGTCTCCTTAGTTTTCTTTGCTCGAATATGTTTTGGGTTTATTATCAACAATCCCCATTTGTTCCTAGCATACTTTACTCCACCTCACTCAGTATCTATCTCCCTTTAGTAACTTTGTATGTTACTTTAAAATATTGCTATGTTTTGTGTGTGTGTGTATGTATATGTATGTATGTGTGTGTGTGTGTGTGTGTGTGTGTGTGTGTGTGTGTATAAATAATATATATATAAATAATATATATATATATATATATATATATATATATATATATATATATATATATATATATATATATATATATATATATATATATATATATATGATATAATAATATACATTACATTCAAGCTTCATGGGGCACACTGAAAAAAAATATTCCTTCAATAAACCATTCCTAACACTTTCATCCTCTTCTCCTTTTAATTTAATATTATATTACATATGGTCATAAAACATTCTTAACTTTCCTGTTTTAGGAATCTAAAAAGGGCTTAGAGCGTTTGACGCAAGAGTGAACTATAACTGGGGCCTATTTAATAATCAGGTTATTTTCTTTATCATTTCCCTCTTTGTTTGCATTAGTAAGCACCAAATACTCGTACTCATTCATACGTCTTTCTTCTGTAAGCCGCAGTTATCTCAAATTTTCCAACAGTTCATATTCTTATATGGTTAAATAGTAGGTGAGGTTGAAAAAAGACACTAGTCCATCAAGTGCAACCTATGTGTGTGATTATATTTCAGCATTACCTTGTATATCCCTGTATGTTGTGGTCATTCAGGTGCTTATCTAATAGTTTCTTGAAACTTATTGATGCCCCCCGCTGATACCACCACCTGTGGAAGGGAATTCCACATCCTTGCCGCTCTTACAGTAAAGAACCCTCTACGTAGTTTATGTTAAACCTCTTTTCTTCTAATTTTAATGAGTGGCCACGTGTCTTGTTAAACGCCCTTTTGCGGAAATGTATGCCTATTGTGGGGTCACCAGTATGGTATTTGTAAATGGAAATCATATCGATGCCTAATTGTGTTAAAACATTCTTGTTCCATGAACATTGAGCAATAGCTGGAGGCAGTAGCAAGGTAACTCTTCACCAGACAGAAGGCTCACTTGAGATGGAACAACATGAAACACAAGCAGACAGACGGGGTTAATAAGGCTAAATGTGGCACATAGGCAGCATCAAACAAAAAACAGCTTTCTTGGTGGAAGGCTCTATTGAGCTTAGGAAGCTGTTATTTTGTTTTTTTAATTGAACAGTGACTTCTTGGCCGGTGACCCAGTTGCAGAAACCGCCTGGAGTGGGTCATCTAAGAGGGGGATAAAACCTTCCTAAAAATCCAAGTTGGTATACTCTCACACTTGACATAGCAGTAGTCAGCAGAACCTGGAAAGTTCCTTCCCATTAAAGCTGCAGAAGCTTGGCAAAGTGCTGCTTGACCATTTCTTTTAGAGACAGTTTTAAGTGTCCTTTAGCTCAGGATCTGGCAAAACACTTGTAGGGAATGAGACCATTTTTCATTGTGTGCCAGTGGTAGATCTATAGCCATAATGCAGAGGTCCTATTGAAGTTGTTGACACCGAGCCTATGACAGTTACAGTAAAATGTGCTGATGTTCATCAAACAGGAAAAGTCTACAAAATAGTTATCAACCATAGACCCCTTTTTTTGCAGGCTTTGCAGTAAAGAGAAATTAGTTATTTTAGCTGTATTACACTCAGGGCTCCTGATCATAAAATTAATCCTGTCCTCCCAGAATCTCACCCCCTGGGGTGTGCTCTGTGACTGCTCTGTCCTTTGGACACAGCTAATCACAGATTGGGGTAAAGGACCAATCACATTGCCCTTTACCATGTGATCAGCTGTGTCAAATCAGCGCTAATCACATTTAAAATGACTTGCTGTTTATGGGAATCTTTTCCTCATGCACTGTTTGTGTGAGGAAAGGAGTCAATTAACCGGCAAGGCTGTCAGCACAGTCTTTGCACCGATAAGGGCACTGGTCATCAGTGCAACCTCGTCAGTGCCCATCAGTGAACAAGAAAATTACAGTACTTATTTTCAAAATGTTATAACAGTGGAAAAAAGTTTTTTTAAATTGTTGGTCGTTTTTCATTTAGCTACAAATAAAAATCTAGTGCTGATTTAAATACCACCAAAAGAAAGCTCTGTCTAAAAAAAAAAAAGATGTACATTTTATCTAGGTACAGTGTTGCATGACTGGGCAAATGTCATTCAAACTGTGACAGTACTTAAAGGTTAAAAAAATGGCCTGGGCAAGAAGGGGGTAAAAATGCTCCGTATTGAAGCGGTAAATGTTAGAAGCAGTCTTTTTCTCTGAAATAATCAACTTTGTGTCTGGAGACTTGAAGGGGTTGTAAAGGTTCGTTTTTTAATTTCTAAATAGGTTCCTTTAAGCTAGTGCATTGTTGGTTCACTTACATTTCCCTTCTAAATATTTTTTTTCTTTGTCTGAATTTCTCACTTCCGGTTTCTCCTCAGTAAGCTTTCCACCATCATCTGAGCGGTGGAAAGTCAGCCAGAACAGCTTACTGAACACCTTACTGAGGAGGAACAGGAAGTGAGAAATTCAGACAAAGAAAACAAAGAAAAAAAAACATTTAGAAGGGAAATGGAAGGAAAAGGTAAGTGAACCAACAATGCACTAGCTTAAAGGAACCTATTTAGAAAATAACCTTTACAACCACTTTAAAGGGCTCTTTAGAAAATATAATTACATTTTTGAGAAGAAATCACAGCTGTGGTGGGATCTGGTGACTACAGAAAATATATCTTACTGCTAACATGGTCCCCAGATGCTTATGATGGGATATCCCACTTAAAGCGGGGGTTCACCCTTAGAGGGCACTTTTCCCCCTTAGATTCCTGCTCGTTTTTACTAGGGGAATCGGCTATTTATTTTAAAATATGTGCAGTACTTACCCGTTTACGAGATGCATCCTCTCCGTCGCTTCCGGGTATGGGCTTCGGGAATGGGCGTTCCTTCTTGATTGACAGGCTTCCGAGAGGCTTCCGACAGTCGCATCCATCGCGTCACGATTTTCCGAAAGAAGCCGAACGTCGGTGCGCAGGCGCAGTATAGAGCTGCACCGACGTTCGGCTTCTTTCGGCTACGAGTGACGCGATGGATGCGACCGTCGGAAGCCTCTCGGAAGGCTGTCAATCAAGAAGGAACGCCCGCTCCCGAAGACCCATACCGGAAGCGACGGAAGAAGATGCAGCTCGAAAACGGGTAAGTACTGCTCATATTTTAATACAAATAGCCGATTCCCCTAGACCGAACGAGCAGGAAGCTAAGGGGAGAAATTTTTTTTTTTTACAAATGGGTGAACTCCCGCTTTAATAAGCTGTTGGATAAGGATTCTATAAATGAATGGTAGTGTTATTTTTATTATGAAGGGGACAGTAATTATGCAATTGTTGATTGATTTAATGGATTTATAATGCGCCAAATACTGACCCGTCAGGGCAGTGTCTAAGCGCATTGTTAACGAGATAATAAAGAAAGATGAGGATTTGCAGTCGTAGTAAAGCCATGTAAGGGTACACCAGGGTTTTTTAAGCTCTCGGGAGACCTAAAACGAGGAATTGAGAGATTTTGTTGAGGAAACACAAGAGAAGACCGGGAGGACATTTTTGGGAGATTTAGGTGACTATGCATTATGTGAATGTCTCAATGGCAAGAGAAGGTAGAAGATAAGAACATACTTGCATAATACTACACCAGAAAAGGATCCAATGCAGAACCTGACACTAGTAATAATAGCCCCCCAGGGCTTTCAGAGACAAGAGCCCAGAAGCTGGAAGAATAAAGATAGGCATCAGAGGAGGCAATATCATACCCCTAATCAATTTAGTCCTACCATGAAATATGGGAGAAAGCGATATTGTGAATACCCCCTTATGATAATAAAAACAGAGGGAAGTATTGTCATGATGTGAAAATCTTCACAGTTCAATTGATTTTCACCCCTTAGAGAGGTCTATAATGAACCAGCAAGACCTTTTTTTAGGTGGGTGGAGAGCTCCTCAATGGGAGAGGAAAGCAAACCCTTAAGTTGGAAGAGGATTTGAGAGAAGAAAAGAGGATGAAGGACAGACAGAAAACTACAAAAGAAGGTTTAATTATGGGAGGGTATCTTTCATTTAAATGGGGGTTCCCCCTAAAAGGAATTTAAATGAATGGATAGAGGACTCAGATTTGCCCCAAATAAGAATTGTAATACATTTAAAAAGTTTATTAGTATTAAGAAATTTGTGAAAACATTACATTTAAAATATTTAATATTTGTCATAGTAATCCTGTGACCAGATCAACAGTGGATGTAGGTGGTTATCATAGTTCCTTAAGAAATAAATTGGTACTCAAATAAAAACAAAACAAACATATAGATGTATTTAAGAACAATGGTTGGGGGATTTTGAAGTAAAGGCAGTTGGGGACTCGAGGTTGGATTAAAAAAGATCAAGGAATTTGACAATAAAAAGGACCTCATCATCCATCCTGCGGATTAGGGTGGATGTATTGTTGTGATGACTAAATCAGAATATTACAGGATCGGGATACCTATAACATTTTGTAAAGGAATCCTGCTCTTGGATATAATGAAGAATAGCAAAAATTGGTCAAAAAAGATTTGAAAAAAGACACCCTTGATAAGAAATAAGTTTAATTCTAGTCCTATCAGCTTGTCAGGTCCTGAAAATTTACCAGATCTCAAAAATACATAAAAGCGCTGTTAATTTTCCCCGGTAGACCCATTGTACCATATTTGCCGGTGTATAAGGCGACTGGGCGTATAAGACGACCCCCTAATTTCCCAGCTAAAAGGTTGGTTTTGGGATGTACTCACCTTATAAGACGACCCCCTTCCGACTCACCTCACTTTGCCCATTGCCTATCTCACTGTGCCAATTATGTACCTCACTGTACCGATCTCCATACCTTATCCCTGTATGCAAAGTCAGACTTCGGGTGTCCATTGTTCAAAAGCCACGCCTCCTCCTTGTCCTGTTTTGTGATAGGTGGATCACTCAGTTTCCCAGGAGAGCCTGTGTTCAGTGTTCCGCCTATCATGGACATCCTCTCGTCCCAGGCTGAGAACGTCAGTGATAGGCGGAACACAGGCTCTGCTGGGAAACTGAGTTTTACGCCTATCACGGAACAGGACGAGGAGGAGGCACGACTTTTGAACAATGGACGCCCGCAGTCTGATTCTGCATACAGGTGTCGGGGATATTTTTAAGTACAACATGCTGTCTTATATACGCCGGAAAATACGGTAAATGAAATTGATTAAATTTGTTTCAGATTAGGCCAGTATATTGACTACTTTGTTCAACTGAGGCTTAGCTTAAAGACACAAAACATGTTACAGATTTTGGAGTGGATCACATGTACAAATTCATGCATATAGTATACAGTGGGGCAAAAACTTATTTAGTCAGCCCCCAATTGTGCAAGTTCTCCCACTTAAAGAGATGATAGAGGCCTGTAATTGTCATCATAGGTATACCTCAACTATGAGAGACAAAATGTGGAAACAAATCCAGACAATCACATTGTCTGATTTGGAAAGAATTTATTTGCAAATTATGGTGGAAAATAAGTATTTGGTCACCTACAAACAAGCAAGATTTCTGGCTCTCACAGATCTGTATCTTCTTCTTTAAGAGGCTCCTCTGTCCTCCACTCATTACCTGTATTAATGGCACATGTTTGAACTTGTTATCAGTATAAAAGACACCTGTACATAACCTCAAACAGTCACACTCAAAACTCCACTATGGTGAAGACCAAAGAGCTGTCGAAGGACACCAGAAACAAAATTGTAGACCTGCACCAGGCTGGGAAGACTAAATCTGCAATAGGCAAGCAGCTTGGTGTGAAGAAATCAACTGTGGGAGCAATAATTAGAAAATGGAAGACATACAAGACCACTGATAATCTCCCTCGATCTGGGGCTCCACACAAGATCTCACCCCGTAGGGTGAAAATGATCACAAGAACAGTGAGCAAAAATCCCAGAACCACACCGGGTGACCTAGTGAATGACCTGCGGAGATCTGGGACCAACGTAACAAAGGCTACCATCAGTAACACACCGCCAGGGACTCAGATCCTGCAGTACCAGACGTGTGCCCCCCTGCTTAAACCAGTACATGTCCAGGCCCGTCTGAGGTTTGCTAGAGAGCATTTTGATGATCCAGAAAAGGATTGGGAGAATGTCATATGGTCAGATGAAACCAAAGTAGAAATGTTTGGCAGAAACACAACTTGTCATGTTTGGAGGAGAGAGAATGCTGAGTTGCAACCAAAGAACACCATACCTACTGTGAAGAATGGGGGTGGCAAAATCATGCTTTGGGGCTGTTTCTCTGCAAAGGGAACAGGACAACTGATCGGTGAACATGAAAGAATGAATGGGGCCATGTATCGTGAGATTTTGAGTGCATACATTAGCAAGAACATTGAAGATGAAATGTGGCTGGGGCTTTCAGCATGACAATGATCCCAAACACACCGCCCGGAGTGGCTTCCTAAGAAGCAATTCAAGGTCCTGGAGTGGCCTAGCCAGTCTCCAGATCTCAACCCCATAGAAAACCTTTGGAGGGAGTTGAAAGTCTGTTGCCCAGCGACAGCCCCAAAACATCACTGCTCTAGAGGAGATCTGCATGGAGGAATAGGCCAACATACCAGCAACAGTGTGTGACAACCTTGTGAAGACTTACAGAAAACGTTTGATCTCTGTCATTGCCAACAAAGGATATATATCAAAGTATTGAGATGAACTTTTGATATTGACCAAATACTTATTTTCCACCATAATTTGCAAATAAATTCTTTCCAAATCAGACAATGTGATTGTCTGGACTTGTTTCCACATTTTGTCTCTCATAGTTGAGGTATACCTATGATGACAATTGCATGCCTCTCTCATCTTTTTAAGTGGGAGAACTTGCACAATTTGTGGCTGACTGAATACTTTTTTGCCCCACTGTATGTAACGGCAGATGTGGGATCCTTGTATACCATAATGGAACATAATGACGCAGTTAAGTGGGCTCTTGGGAACTAAGAGCTATACAGGAAACATAAAATGTTTTGTTGGAATGTTTATTATTTGGACTTAAACATCATTATTTTTGGTATGGCAATTGTACCAACAGGGTACTGGAGTAGCTATGGGGGCTTGTTTTGCTCCCAGTATGGCCAATATCTTTATGGCTCTATGGGAATTGGAATATGTCTTTTAGAGATAAACCTCAACAGTTAAAGTGGTTGTAAACCCTTTACAACCACTTTTTGCTACAGGTAAGCCTATATTAAGGCTTACCTGTAGCTACCCAGGATATCTCCTAAACCTGCCCAGGAGATATCCCCTGTCCCCTACATGTGACAATGTCATTGCACATGCGCACTGGGGCAAACTGGACCAATGGCATGTATGTTCCGTTGCTTCAGTCCGTGTGCTGTTACCGGCGGCTCCCGCGCGCACGCGTGGGAGTGATGTCATCACGGCTCCCACCAATCACAGCGCCGGAGCCGCGATACACGGAAGTAACCCCCGGGAGAGATGTCAGCAGCCGGAGGGGGGTACTAGGACCGCTGCGGGGCTTCAATCTAAGATAAGTAATTCATAATGAGCTAGTATGCTATGCATACTAGCTCATTATGCCTTTGTCTTGCAGTTATTTTTTTTATTAGGGTTTACAACCACTTTAATATCTTGCAAACATTTTATTAATAACATCTTTATTATATGGGAGGAGAGAAAGAGAGAAGGCGCCTCCAGATTAACGACAAATTTGCTTTAATAAAAAAATAGGTGACAGCATCCACTTACATCAAGAAGTAATAGAGATCCGGCATGTGAGACCTGTGTAGATAGTCCCAGATGTAGCGTACTTCCGCACTAGATGTTGGCTGAGATAGTGCTCCAGAGCCTCTCTGTATCAGACCGTCTGAAGTTGCAGGAAGTTCAGCTGGATCAGAGTGACCATCGGAAACGAGGCGAGGAGCGCAGCGTGAGTCGCGGTGACGTCACTGGGACCTTGGACATGCGGCGATGTTTCGAAGCTGGCGCTGTGTTAAGACTAAGCACGCTTCTTTTTCAAGCATTATTATATGGGAGGGTGATGGGGACAGTTTGAAGATGTTTATGAATAGATGACACAGTAAGGATAAAAACATTGTTCTGTCTTTGAAAAGTGATAAAATGGGTATCGATTTAAAAAATTCAAACAGCAGGTAAAAGTGGACCAAAGTACCACAATGCACTTTCAAGATGCCACCCAGATAGAATTTCCCAATCAAGCACTACACACATTGAAAAATTATCAATCGTGACTGACTGTATAACCCCCTTGCTCTAGGGCTTTATCTTTTACACACAATTGAAACTCTTTATTACACAACCCAGGAATTCGTAAAAATGGTCAGGTCCTTACTGATCAGGTCCTAGAGAGACGTGGTGAGGAGAGACTTGAAGGTAAAAACCTACCTTTGACGCACCATTGTCTGTCCTGTTCTCCAAGTCTGTCTGGTATGGACTGGTCTGAAAATGAGAGAGTGCCCAGGCATTCTTCATGAAAATTTTTGTGGAATCCAATCAAGACTACATGTGTCACGGTGAACTGAGTGGTGTTTATTGAAAATTACCCCCTAACTCTTGTCTGACCAAAGTGACATACAGTGTGTATGTAGGTGTGTGTGTGTATGTGTGTATATATATATATATATATATATATATATATATATATATATATATATATATATATATATATAAAAAACAAACAGCCCCTGTCAGTTGTAGATAGGGTGTATCTGCCACATATACTTTGCGCTTCTTAAGATAAATGGGTGGCTGTGAGAGGTCTGTAAGTGGACAAAATATTATTGGTGTAAATAGTCCCTGTGACTATAACTGGAGTTATATGGAATGTAATAAAGGCAGTCCATCAAAATTGATAAGTACATGAAAGTCCATGTTAACCCACTTGAGTGGCAGCTATGTGTACGAGTAACAAGCAACTCTGGGTGAAGGTGCAAAAATAATTAAAACTCAGCGCTGGTCCTATGAACTACTGACATATAGGTATCTACACAAATGTCATGTCAACATATATAGCATAATAAAGTGTTCAGTGCTAATATAATGCAAATTAAAGTGCAGTCAATAAAAGTCCATCCAGTGTGGAATATTGGGCTGGGGACAAATTGAAATATTTCTGGTGAATTTCCATGCTCCCGTCCTGGGTCCCCACTCACCAGATGGAAATGTCAAATACGCCTGTATTATACATCATAATGGTGTCTCCTGTCCACAGAGTAAATTGGTATGTATTGCCTTTAATGAGTGATGTCCTCTATTCTCCATCCGGTAATCGGCATCCTTCAGGCTTTAAGGAGGGATATCTCCTATCCTCCACCCAGTGATCAGGATCCTTCAGGTTTATACGATCAATAGGAATCTGGTGTAATAACTCAGAACACTTCAGTGGTGATGACTTCTGCAGAACTGCTGATTCCACCATATGTTGAATCTGTCACTCTACCCTTTGTTTTTTGGGCTTAGGCTTTTCTCTGACACATGAATCCACTTTATTTTGCAATATCCAGTGCCATCACATGACTTCAATTCTACTTCCTTCTGAGAGGAAGACCAGTCCTTTATTAAAAAATAAAAAAAATTCCAGCGATGTACATCCATTCTCAACCCGATACAAAAAACACAACAAAAACAAAAGCGGCTACTGATGCCTCATAGGTGGTTCCCGTCGAATGACGCTACACCCGCCGTGACAGCTGTTAAATAGCTGAGGGCGGGGCCACCCATCCCATATACGGGTGAACCCGCCCCCCTTGGACGCCATGGAGGAGGAGTCATCTGTGTACAGTTTTTTTCGGTATCATCGGGTTGAGAATGGATGTACATCGCTGAATTTTTTTTTCTATTTTAATAAAGGACTTGTCCCAAGCTGTCTCTTGTGTTTAACATTTTTGACACTTGCTTCTGACATTGTTTGTTGTTCCGGAGTGGCTTGACAAAAGGAATACGACATTTGAAGCCCATGTCCAGGGTCCGTCTGTATGGTGGCTCTTGATGCACTGACTTCAGTCTCAGTCCACTCCTTGTGAAAGTCCAAAACACTTTTGAATGGCCTTTTCCTGACAACCCTCTCCAGGTTGCGATCATCCCTGCTGCTTGTGCACCTTTTTTCTTCCACACTTTTCCCTTCCACATAACTTTCAATTAATGTGCTTGGATACCTTTTTTAGGCTTTCCCTCCTTCATGGAGGGTGTCGATGGTTTTCTGCACTGTCAGGTCAGCAGTATTTCCCACGATTGTGATTCCTACTGAACCAGACTGAGAGACCATTTAAAGGCTCAGAAACCCTTTGTAGGTGTTATGGCTTAATTAGCTGATTAGAGTGGGACACTTTGAGCCTAGAATATTGCACCTTTTCACAATATTAAAATTTTCTGAGATTGTGGATTTGGGGTTTTCATGAGCTCTAAGCCATAATCATCACAATTATGACAAATCACGGCTTGAACTATCTCATATATTAGTTTCACCTTTTAAGTTGCATTAGTGAAATAAATGAACTTTTGCACAATATTAAAATTTTTCAAGTTTCACCCGTATATACAGTGGGGATCGAAAGTTTGGGCACCCCAGGTAAAAATTTGTATTAATGTGCATAACGAAGCCAAGAAAAGATGGAAAAATCTCCAAAAGGCATCAAATTACAGATTAGACATTCTTTTTTTTTTACAGTAAAAACAGATTAGACATTCTTATACTATGTCAAAAAAAGTTAGATTTTATTTCCATCATTTACACTTTCAAAATTACAGAAAACAAAAAAATGGCGCCTGCAAAAGTTTGGGCACCCTGCATAATTTATAGCATGCACTGCCCCCTTTGCAAAGCTGAGACCTGCCAGTGTCATGGATTGTTCTCAATCATCGTCTGGGAAGACCAGGTGATGTCAATCTCAAAGGTTTTAAATGCCCAGACTCATCTGACCTTGCCCCAACAATCAGCACCATGGGTTCTTCTAAGCAGTTGTCTAGAAAACTGAAAATAGTTGACGCTCACAAAGCTGGAGAAGGCTATAAGAAGATAGCAAAGCATTTTCAGATGTCAATATCCTCTGTTCGGAATGTAATTAAGAAATGGCAGTCATCAGGAACAGTGGAAGTTAAAGCAAGATCTGGAAGACATTTTTTTGTTTTCTGTAATATTGAAAGTGTAAATGATGGAAATAAAATCTAACTTTTTTTACATATTATAAGAATGTCTAATCTGTAATTATTTGATGCCTTTTGGAGATTTTTCCATCTTTCCTTGGCTTCGTTATGCACATTAATACAAATTTTTACCTGGGGTGCCCAAACTTTCGATCCCCATTGTATATATATACTAAATACACTGCATCTAACTGAATCGCCTGCCTGAAGTATATTAGAGACAGTACACCAGGAACGGTCTGCAGTGAGATCCAGCTAAACTGGATACAGTGCAGTGCATTATGGGGCGTTCCGTGCCACTTGAATTAGGAGTGAACGCCCAAAATGTCCCCAAATTCGGCGAACGGGCGAACATGCAATGTTCGAGTCGAACTCGTGTTCGACTCGGAACATAAAGCTCATCCCTACTGACCTCTGTGATTGCCATCAAGGGTTTTGCCACCAAGTCCTAAGTCATGTTTTGCGAAGGGATAAAATACTTTTTTCACGCATTAAAATGCAAATCAATTTATTGCTTTTTTGAAATGTGTCTTTCTGGATATTTCTGTTATGTCTCTGACTGTTAAAATAAACCTACCATTAAAATTATAGACTGATCATTTTTTTTGTCAGTAGGCAAACATACAAAATTAGCAGGGGATCAAATACTTTTTTCTCACAGTAAATAAAACGGAGGTGGTACACAAGAAGACATTGTCCAGCCCAATGTTGATGAACATCACTGTTCTGAGAGAACACTTGAAGCCACTTTGCCTCTTTAAGGCAAAAGTGGTGTCAGGGCGCTATTCAGAATGAACATGAGCATGTGCTAAAAAGGAGACGGAAGAATAAAAATGTGCTGGTGCTGAGGAAAAGACCTGGCATAGTTGCCAATGCTTTTCATGGTTGTGCCCATTTGCGCAGAAATGTGTGCATGAAAATGCCTGTGAGCACGAATGTTCACACTGGCACACGTTCAACACACCTGCTGCCAGAAATGGTGCCAGACACCATTATATAAGGTCAATGGGTGCCCTTAGATTTTGCTGGATGATTTTAAGCTACCAGTACTCTTTTGCTCATGTGTTTCCTGTATTCTTTGGATTACATGTTACAACCCTGCTTGCCCCTGGACTTCTCTACTACCTGATCCCTTGTTTTGTGCCTGGATTGCTCTAAGGACTCTGCTTTTTCTGCTCTACCATGCATGACCCTGGCTTCCTCTTGACTACCCCTCTGCCTATTCCCTGGCCTACCTTCATGTTTATGACTTTGGCTCCCATCCTGACTACGCCTCTTCAGTCCTGCTTCTTTAACAGGTGCCATCTGGTCTGTGGTTGATGCCCTGGTTCTGTTACACACCTGGGGCTATGGGGGTCCTACCATCTGTCCTGACAGACCAGCTGGCAGCCAGTTCTGCTGTGCTGCGAACAGCTTCCAGCAGATCTACTTAAACAGGACCCGTGCTTATTTCAGCCTAGTACTCCCTGTTCTCACCTTCAGAGGTGCTTGGCACTTAGCTGCAAGGGAAGTCCACTCGTCAAATTGGCCTCAGACCAGGTACGTTACAAGTGTTTATTGTGAAATGTAAAGACAGAGAGTATGGAGTAACATTAGTGGTCCTTTGGAAAGTTACACGACCATGATAACAAGCATAAAAGTCAAGGAGTCGATGTGCATAAGTCTATATGCATAGCTAGTTCATAATGCAGCAATATGATTAAAAACAAAACTAATAAATATATTGTTAAATCTGCACTTGGAGGCACCTCTTCTCTGTCTTATTGTGAAATACAAGCCTACTTTCTATGAAAAAATTCTGCAAAATCTTACTTTAAGTGCTTAGACCTCAACAAGAACGTAATCCCTGAAATTATCAATAGCAAGGACTTTAAATCTACAGACATAGCTAATGTCATCAGAGAGCATTACTCCTCCTTATATAACCTTAATCCCCCCACTCCAGCCCAACAATAGGCTGCTCTCATTGACAGAATTAATAAATACCTTAGGGAAGTAGATATGCCCTGAATTTTTAACAAAGCACACTCTGACCTAAAAGCTACAATATTCCCAGAGAAGCTTTCACTTGCGATCTCCCAAATGCAAACAGGCAAAGTCAGAATCCCGATAGACTCACTTTAACATACTTCATATCCTTAGCTCAGATTCCCCCCCCCCTCACTTTGTAAATGCATTTAATGCAATAATAAATGTCGCCCTTCCCCATAGATTCACTTACAGCCCGCATCACTGTCATAACTAAGGATGGTAAATAGCTTCTGTACTGCCCCAATTACAGGCCCATCTCATTATGAAATACAGATTTAAAATTATTCGCCCAAATTCGTGCCATGCTCGTGCATATACAAGACATCATCTATCTAGACTAAATGGCATTTGTACCATGGAAGCCTGTGATAACATTATCAGATCACTTATTGTCATGCACGCTGCCGAGTCTAAGTCCATTTCTATGTTGTTACTTTCCACAGACACAGAGAAGGCATTTGACTGGACTGGACATTTATGGATCTAACGTGATGACATCTTGGCCTTGGAAGCAAGATAATGTTTTGGATAAGTGTCATTTACTCATACCCATTAGAACAAGTGAAGATCAACAGCTGTCTGCCCAGCCCCTTTGACATAGCCAGTGGCACACATCAGGGATGGCCACTATCCCCCATAATTTTTTTTCTGACCCTGGGACCATTCCTTTGTAAAATTAGAACTAACATAGACATCAAGAAGAAGATATATGGATCTATCATGTTGGAATATATGTACAGATATGAATTTACTCTGTTATATTGATAAAACCTATAGTCCATTGTACTTCCTCATGTATATGGTAAAAAAAAACATACACGCACAAGGATTTAAATCAGAGAGGACAGAGCCTCCTGCACCCCAAAGCACCCGCATCATGTGGAGGGCATATGGCCTGGTATGGTTCAGGAGGGGGGGTCGCTCACTTACCCCCCTCTTACCTGGCCTGCCATGCTCGGATAAGGGTCTAGTGTGGATTTTGGGAAGGACCCCACGCCATTTCTTTTTAAGTTTTTTTGTGTGGAGTACCCTTCAACAAATCCATACAAGACCAAAAGGGCTTGGTATGGTTTGGGGGGGACCCCCACGCGATTTTTATTTTGAACATTTTTGTATTACAGCTGGGAAGATCTATTTCAAAATAATTGTATTTCTTAACATATGTCAGTTTTGCTGCAGCAGGTTCTATACATGGTACAGATGAGCCACTTTGCAGACAGACTAAGGTGACCCTCCAGATACTATATTTAAAGGAATTTTTAATTGTTATTGTTTAATCATCATTAAAAGCACTGCTCCTTTAAAAACAGTATTTAAAAAAAATGGCATTAATACATGTCCCGAGGGCCGTATACCTATTTAAATTTTTTCAAGGTTGTGTCACATAGACTTAACGGTTCCCATAGGGTTCATGGTTTGGGTCCAAAGTTTTTCCATGTTTGGGTATTCTGGTGCAAACCAAACCAGGGGACGTTCGGCCCATTACTATTAATTATTTGTACAGGGGCATAATTATGTTTCTTTTTCTGGAGTCTATACCTCTTTTAATACAAAAACATATTTTGCTATCTTTAGAAACTGCAGCTTGACATTGCATGCTATTATTATTAAGTCTATGATCTACCAGAACACCCATATCCTTCCCTACCATTTTATCCCTCTGTAAAACAGTATGAGAATTGTTATTTATTTTTATGTTGCATGTTATAGTCCGTAATAAGTGAAAATTCATTCATTTTATAATTTTTTACATCCTTGGTGTTATCCGGAATGTTATTTCTGTTTTTAATCCCCAACTCTATACATTTTCATTCCAATGCTTTCTTATAGTAACACTTTTCTTGAAAACTTTCTATTTGTACTTTTATTTGATCTAAGTAGTCTTGTTATATATTATTTTAAAATTTATTTTAATCCACATCTTTCCTTTGGGGATGCCAGACATCAGCCTAGACTGATGACAGCTGTGTGTTGGTATATATACATTTCTATTAATTTGTTTGAAGTCGTTTTTTGTGCATGTTTTCCCCATATCTTTAAAAAGAATCAAATCTAAAAAAAATAAAAAAATAAAATTCCTCTGTTTTGATGACCCTAGTGAATTGTATGCCATATAATTACAATAAGTATATTGTAAACATTGTTCAAGTTTATACTGGTCCCTTATTATAAAAATACTGTCAATGAACCTCTTCTATAGTAACAAAACAAGGCCAATTTTTCCCAGAAATCCACTTCTCCTCCCATTTGGAGATAGACTGGTTAGCTAGACTAGGGACATAACCCCCATTGTGGTGTTGTACCAAACATTACTATTTTGCCTTCCCAAATCTAAGCAGCCTAAAAAATACATCCTGCTAGTTTAAAGGGCACCCCCACTGACCTTTCAAGTGCCCACTTGGTTGCCCCCAACCTGTCTGCATGTTTACAATTTGTTTACTTTTTATTTATGTTTTCAAGTTTTGAGATATGTGAATGTGCATTAAGGTGTACACACACAGTGCAGAGGACACAAATAAGGTCCCGCATTTATTTTATTTCTATAGTTACAGTGGGGAAAAAAAGTATTTAGCCATCCACCAATTGTGCAAGTTCTCCCACTTAAAAAGATGAGAGAGGCTTGTAATTGTCATCATAGGTATACCTCAACAATGAGAGACAAAATGTGGAAACAAATCCAGACAATCACATTGTCTGATTTGGAAAGAATTCATTTGCAAATTATGGTGGAAAATAAGTATTTGGTCAATATCAAAAGTTCATCTCAATACTTTGATGTATATCCTTTGTTGGCAATGACAGAGGTCAAACGTTTTCTGTAAGTCTTCACAAGGTTGATCACACACTGTTGCTGGTATGTTGGCCCATTCCTCCATGCAGATCTCCTCTAGAGCAGTGATGTTTTGGGGCTGTGGCTGGGCAACACAGACTTTCAACTCCCTCCAAAGGTTTTCTATGGGGTTGAGATCTGGAGACTGGCTAGGCCACTCCAGGACCTTGAAATGCTTCTTACGAAGCCACTCCTTTGTTGCCCGGGCGGTGTGTTTGGGATCATTGTCATGCTGAAAGACCCAGCCACATTTCATCTTCAAAGCCCTTGCTGATGGGATGAGGTTTGCATTCAAAATCTCATGATACATGACCCCATTCATTCTTTCATGTACACGGATCAGTCGTCCTGTTCCCTTTGCAGAGAAACAGCCTCAAAGCATGATGTTGCCACCCCCATGCTTCACAGTAGGTATGATGTTCTTTGGTTGCAACTCAGCATTCTCTCTCTCCTCCAAACACGACGATTTGTGTTTCTACCAAACAGTTCTACTTTGGTTTCATCTGACCATATGGCATTCTCCCAATCCTCTTCTGGATCATCCAAATGCTCTCTAGCAAACCCCAGACGGGCCCGGACATGTACTGGTTTAAGCAGGGGGACACACGTCTGGCACTGCAGGATCTGAGTTCCTGGTGGCATAGTGTGTTACTGATGGTAGCCTTTGTTATGTTGGTCCCATCTCTCTGCAGGTCATTCACTAGGTCCCCCTGTGTGATTCTGGGATTTTTGCTCAGCGTTCTAGTGATCATTTTGACCCCACGGGGTGAGATCTTGCATGCAGCCCCAGAGCGAGGGAGATTATCAGTGGTCTTGTATGTCTTCCGTTTTCTAATTATTGCTCCCACAGTTGATTTCTTCACACCAAGCTGCTTGCCTATTGCAGATTCAGTCTTCCCAGCCTGGTGCAGGTCTACACTTTTGTTTCTGGTGTCCTTTGACAGCTCTTTGGACTTCACCATAGTGGAGTTTGGAGTGTGACTGTTTGAGGTTGTGGACATGTGTCTTTTATACTGACAAGTTCAAACAGGTGCCATTAATACAGGTAATGAGTGGAGGACAGAGTAGCCTCTTAAAGAAGAAGATACAGGTCTGTGAGACAGAAATCTTGCTTGTTTGTAGGTGACAAAATACTTATTTTCCACCATAATTTGCAAATAAATTCTTTCCAAATTAGACAATGTGATTGTCTGGATTTGTTTCCACATTTTGTCTCTCATAGTTGAGGTATACCGATGATGACAATTACAGGCCTCTCTCCTCTTTTTAAATGGGAGAACTTGCACAATTGGTGGCTGACTAAATACTTTTTTTCCCCACTGTATGTGCAGGGCACATTGTAAACATGCATTCATTATGGACAGACAAGGACACAGTAGTTATAACCTTTTTAGTTTTTGGGTGGAATCACATAGATTCATTTTAGTGATGGAGCCACGTCCAATATAATACAGGTATTTATATAACTCAACAGTTTATGCAGAGCTTTAAATCACATCACTCCCTGCCTTCAGGGTGCTTACAATGTAAGGTCCCTATCTCATAAGCATTCATACATACGTACACACAAATTGTGTTAATATTTAATTCAATTGTGTAATCATGTCAAATGAAATAAGTACAGGGATTTTCTTTTCATATGGTTGGATAACTTGGGTTAATAATTACATTATTGTGTGAATGTTCTGAAATCCTTTAGTAAATCTGCTTCATGTTGTCAGTATCCTTACTCGTTGCCGCTTCTGGAAATGCTTTAAATGAGGAGCTTACAAAAGTGATAACGTGGAAAAGTATTAACTAGATGCTTTAAAAATAATTTTGCAACCTTACCTGGTTATATTAGAGCTTTGTAAATCATTAATTGACTGCTCTACTATAAAGTACATAATTCCTGGAAAAAAAATTATCTTTAGGATAGTCGACTGTCAAAAGATCTCAATATGTGCTCTAGTGGTTGATGAAGCTTGTCGTCATTTAAATTTGATAAAGATGTGCTTAATTTTCTAATAAAATACAAGTGATGTTTTGACTAATTTCTTTGCAATGCCTTACTAACAAAATTAACAGCTCAGTGAAGTATGACCATCAGGCATCTACGTTTAACAAGGCAAAGGCTATCATTCTATTTATCAAAGGATAAGACGTGGAACGGGGCAATGAAAGGATGGTCTAAACATCATTGTTTAAATTTAGAAACCTAAATACAGCAGGGAAAATGGTCTTCAGCAAATTCTTGCTGAAAGTAAGAGTAAGAAAGTTAATTTGCAACGGAATAGTGTGGTGAAAATAAACTTTGAAAAGAATATACAATCACTCATATGATTGGTTGATGGAAGGCAGCAGACCACTAGTCACAGATTTACTAAGCTAAGGGAAAACTTAGCACTATTATATCAATTATATTTCAAGCCTAGGTCAGATTTCTAGACCCAGCTACTTTTTACTTAAATCTTTCTTGTTGTCTCTTACAAACTTTGTAGTTCTACACTATAGTAACACTATAGTAATAAAAAAAGTCTTCTGTTTCTTGTAGCCACAACTACACACCCAAACCCATTCAAGCATATCACACAGCTGCTTGATTCATTCAGTTCATCAAAACCACGCATGTTAATTTACTAAAGGAGCATATCTCTCATTTTGCTCTGTAAAGCTAGTCATCCAGTCACGTACAAAGGAAATTTAATTTTATTTTACATTTTCTCGTGATTGGGTGATAAGCCCATAAAGTTATAACAATGATTCCTAATGCGGTTTGTGTTATCTCGATTAAAACAATGTTTATCATGGTTTTAACCACTCGCCAACCGTCTCATGCCGGTATACGTCGGCAAAGTGGCATGGGTGCGCAAAATCATGTACCCGTATGTTGACCCTTTAAGAGGGCGAGCGTGCCGCTCCTGTGCTGTAGGAGGGGAGGAGACAGATCGTGTGTTTCTACAAAGTAGAAACAGTGATCTGGGATCTCTCCTAGCTAGTCCTATCCCCACACAGTTAGAACACTGTGAGGGAACACACAGCTAACCCCTTGATCGTCCCCTAGTGTTAACCCCTTCCCTGCCAGTGACATTTATACAGTAACCAGTGCATTTTTATAGCACTGATCGCTCTATAAATGTCAATGGTCCCAAAAATGTGTCAGAAGTGTCCGATCTGTCCGACGCAATGCTGCAGTCACGATAAAAATCGCAGATCGCCACCATTACTAATAAAAAAATAATAAAATTGTCAGAGCGATGCAGTGCCGAATCGCAAAAAAGGGCTTGGTCAGGAAGGGGGTAAATCATTTTTTTTTTTGGTTTTATCCATCAACAAGTCACAGAAGGAAGCCATCTATTCAGTCTGTTAGAGTCTGTATTAGTTCAGTTCTCTGCAGTCTGGCCTGTGATCTGCTCAAAATGTCATATAAGTACATACAGATACATAACGTTAAATTTGATAACAAAACCAATCTAATCTAATTCAACCTGGATAACATTGGTGAAATGTTGACAGTACCAGTGATATAGTTCATCTGGACTATCTGCATTAAAGTGTACATGTGGGAAAACTCTATTAAATTAATTATGTCTCCCTAAAAGTGCTGAAAAAATATGATGATCCTGACAGAAATTCCATCAGCTCCTAACTTTCTGTAGAGGGTTGACAAAACTGCCGTTGCGGCACTGAAATAGCAGAAGGGAAAAAACCTGCTGCAGCTGGTATGGGGAAAGTGCTGCAAAACTAAACAAGGAGGAGCTATGGAAATGAAGAAAGGTGAAGCTGCTGATATACTCCAGCAAAAAAGAACCTAGGCAGGGTTGCAATACTGCTTTAGATTTAAGTACAGTAGTGGGAGTGTTGTCAGCCCGCATAGGAAGTTAATGTATTTTTTTTTAGCACTTGGAGCAATTTTTTGAGAAACATAACACGGGGAATGTGCATGTATTGGAGAGCTGTACTAAATATTTTTTTGGGGAGTTTATAACAATCAAGAGTTTATGTTCACAATACACTATATTGTCAAAATTATTGGGACACCTGCCTTTACACACAAATTAACTTTAATAGCATCCTAGTCTTAGCCCGTAGGGTTTAATATTGAATTGGCCCACCCTTTGCAGCTAGAACAGCTCTAACTCTTCTGAGAAGGCTGTCCACAAGGTATAGGAGTGTGTATATGGGAATGTTTGAAACATTCTTCATGTTTGACATGGATGAGCGAGTTTGAGTTGGAGGATCTTGACTGGCTTGCAACCCGATAGAACAACTTTGGGATGAATTAGAGCAGAGACTGCAACCCAGGCCTTCTCGTCCAACATCAGTGCTTAATACAAATGCGCTTCTGGAAGAATGGTCAAACATTCCCAAAGACACATTCCTAAACCTTGTCTTCGCAGAAGAGTTGAAGCTGTTATAGCGGCAAACAGTGGGTCAACCTAAAATTGAAACCTACAGTGTTCTAACACTTTTGAAATTATAGTGTACATGTTCTTTGGATGCAGATATGTCCTTCTTTAAACATCAGTCAAGCCCTTGACTTGTTACCACATTAAAATTTCTTGTCATTGAAGAGTAACTTTCCACATCTTGTATTGCCAAATTTATGAAACAAAAGATCAATTATATTTACTCAAGCCATTTAGATTGCCAACCATTAACCTCCTTCCTCTAGTGACATATCCAATACAATACCACCTTCCTAGCTCATCTTTATTTCATGAAGCTCAAATGACATATTTCTAATAATTAAAATAGCTCCATTTGACTTTTAAGGATTAAACGTTTATTTGTCCTATCTGTAACCTGATAGATATATTTGGCAAAATGATAAACCTATTGCGATAAAGCAATTTCTGCTTTTTATGTTTCATGATGGCTAATTATACGTGTGTGTGTGTATGTATGTATATATATATATATATATATATATATATATATATATATATATATATATATATATATATATATATAGAGAGAGATATATAGAGAGAGATATATAGAGAGAGATATATATATATAGAGAGAGAGAGAGAGAGAGAGAGAGAGAGAGAGAGAGAGATATGCGATTTCAGCCATGACATTCAGATGGTAGGGTCAATTACAAATTTTTGTTATTATGCATGTATTAAGATTTATTAAATTAGTTTTAGTCTTTGGTAGTCCCCATAATCCTTGCTACTTTATACAAAACTAAAAGTAAAGGTTTTGGCTTTACATATACTTCAATTCCTAAAAAAGCTAAGTTACAGTGGGGCAAAAAAGTATTTAGTCAGCCACCAATTGTGCAAGTTCTCCCATTTAAAAAGATTTGAGAGACCTGTAATTGTCATCATAGGTATACCTCCACTATGAGAGACAAAATGTGCAAACAAATCCAGACAATCACATTGTCTGATTTGGAAAGAATTTATTTGCAAATTAAGGTGCAAAATAAGTATTTGGTCAATATCAAAAGTTCATCTCAATACTTTGTTATATATCCTTTGTTGACAATGACAGAGGTATACCTATGATGACAATTACAGGCCTCTCTCATCTTTTTAAGTGGGAGAACTTGCACAATTGTTGGCTGACTAAATAATTATTTTCCCCACTGTATACTTTACCTAACAAATGAAAAATTACCTTTTCTTATCTGGAAAAGGGCTCTAAGCTGTTTTGGATTTTGATAGGATACAACTTTTTTTAATTGATTTAGATGTTAAGAAATGTTTGATTTATGCCAGATTATTTGATAGCAGGGCACATAGACTGTTGACTTCATACTGAAAATGCTTGACATTGGTCTATGTATTTTTTCTTCTAAGTAATATATTATTTTGGTTGCTCAGAGAAGGTCATTGTGTTTTGTGAACGGTATGTGAAGCGTAATACAGAGAGCTCAGATGTCAGCAAGAAATAATAACAAATAATCCTGTGCCTTAAAAATATTGTGACTAAAAAGGGTCACAATGCTCCTTGATAATGTTTTGGCATTGAATAGTTTGACATTTTACTGCTCTTATCTCACCAAAGAATAAGACAGAAATTACTTTATGACTGAATAATTTTATAAGGTGTACACAGACAGTTACCTAATGTGAAACAACTTATTCAGACTTGGCCTATAGTAACCAATCAATCAGATCTTCATTAACTGTAGTTATAGAATCGTGAATTGTGTTAAAGCTACTATGAACTTCCGAACTTAGAAATTTGCAATTTGCCTTATTGACTAAGATTCATATTTTTAATGGATTATGACTATGAAAGAAAAGCATAATGTGCACAGAAAACTTTGGGGAACAATGCATAAGGGTAGCTTTACATTACATAGCAAATGAACATAAAAATAAAAATATACAAAACATGTGTTATGTTCTGACACATAGACGCCCCCCCCCACCAGAACACTCCAGTCGGCGCTCTCAGCCACTGTCTCTCCTGACAGAAGCCGGTCAAATGATCGGCTTTTGTCGGACCGGCTGCTACACACACAGGCTGAATGTCAGATGGTTTTTATTGAACAGATCGATGTCATCTGGCATTCGGGCCAGTGTGTATGGGGCTTTAAATGTAATACTCAATATTCCCATCGCACACGTTCCTAGATAAATTTGGGTGCTGCAGCAATAACCAGCTGTAAACTGGTTCAGAAAATCACAAGGGAGATATTTGCAAACACACCATGAAGCAACATCACAAAAACAGTGCAACGTTTCGGAGTCACGCAGGACAGGACCCCTTCAACAGGCCCCTTCGTCAGGCATCACATGATCATGCAATAAAAAAATTGTTTGGACGCTACTTCTTTGATCCATGGTGTGCTGGCAAATATCTCCCTCTGGGCTTTAGATGGACACATAATAATTGGTCAAGTGGGCCATCTAAGTAGAAATGATCTTACACAGAGACAGACCGTGGCGGCCGGTGAAGTTTTAGGATGTGGAGCACCAGACCCTGCCCTTCCTATGTGACCCCTCCCACTTCTCATAAGCCACACACCTTATAAAATCCACCCACTCCATCCCCTGTATTCCACTTGCTTCCACCCATAGTGCCAGGAGTATATAACTCAGCATCACAGGACAGAGTATACAGCCCCGGCATAACAGGACAGAGTATACAGCCCTAGCATCATAGGACAGAGTATACAGCATCACAGGACAGAGCATAGGCGTGCCCACGGGGTGTGCCGGGTGTGCCCAGGCACACCCTAATCATCCCTGCTGTGCTCTTGTCCTGCATGGACTGCCTACACTCTGCAACATGTACATAATGTCCCTGTGTCTAACTCAGTCACCCAACACTGCCTCATGCAATGAGCTGTGATTGGGGTTTTTGTGAGAAGCTGGGCAGGAGATCTGAAACAATGTCTGCTATAGCTGCATAAGCCACCTAAAGGGGAACCAGCCTGAGAGACGGGAGGCATAATTGGTAAGTGAAACTTTTGCACACAGAACAAAACACCTCCCTCCCCCCACCACCTTTTGCACTGCCCCCCTCCTGTCTCCATCTCTGCATTCTCTCTCCCCACCTCTCTCTCTCCCCACCTCTCTCTCTCCCCACCTCTCTCTCCCCACCTCTCTCTCTCTCTCTCCCCACGTCTCTCACTCTCTCTCCCCACCTCTCTCTCTCTCTCCCCACCTCTCTCTCTCTCCCCACCTCTCTCTCTCCCCACGTCTCTCGCGCTCTCTCCCCACGTCTCTCGCTCTCTCTCCCCACGTCTCTCGCTCTCTCTCCCCACCTCTCTCTCTCTCCCCACCTCTCTCTCCCTCCCTCCCCACCTCTCGCTCCCTCCCTCCCCACCTCTCTCTCCCTCCCCCCACCTCTCTCTCCCTCCCTCCACCTCTCTCTCCCTCCCTCCACCTCTCTCTCCCTCCCCCCACCTCTCTCTCCCTCCCCACCTCTCTCTCCCTCCCCACCTCTCTCTCCCTCCCCACCTCTCTCCCTCCATACCTCTCTCCCTCCCTCCCCACCTCTCTCCCTCCCTACCTCTCTCCCTCCCTACCTCTCTCCCTCCCTCTCCCCCTCTCTCTCTCCCCACCTCCCCACCTCTCTCCCTCCCTCCCCACTTCTCTCTCTCTCTCTCCCCCCCTCTCTCTCTCTCTCTCTCTCTCTCTCTCTCCCCACCTCTCTCTCTCTCACCCCACTTTCTCTCTCTCAACCCACTTTCTCTATCTTTGCCTCCCTCCACCAACTCTTTTTCCCCCTTTCTCTCTCTCTCCTGTATCTCTCTTCTTGTTATATACAGACCAGTGTATATAATGTACCGTATGGTGTACATATAATGTACAGACTGTACCCTGGCACCATACGGTACATTATATACAGACCAGTGTGTATATATATATATATATATATATATATATAACATACAGCGTGGTGTCGGGGGATGACACTGTGTTTTGCCGCTCTGGGTGACACCAACCCTAGTGACACCACTGAGTGAGACAGCACTGAGCAGGGCAAGCAGTGGGCAAATGATGGACTCTCTCTCTCTCACCACCTCTCTCTCTCTCCCCACCTCTCTCTCCCTCCCTCCCCACCTCTCTCTCCCTCCCTCCCCACCTCTCTCTCCCGCCCTCCCCACCTCTCTCTCCCGCCCTCCCCACCTCTCTCCCTCCCTACCTCTCTCCCTCCCTCCCAACCTCTCTCCCTCCCTCCCCACCTCTCTCTCTCTCCCCCTCTCTCTCTCCACACCTCCCCACCTCTCTCCCTCCCTCCCCACCTCTCTCTCTCTCTCTCTCTCTCTCCCCCCTCTCTCTCTCTCTCTCTCCCCACCTCTCTCTCTCTCACCCCACTTTCTCCCTCACCCCACTTTCTCTATCTTTGCCTCCCTCCACCAACTCTTTTTTTACCCCCTTTCTCTCTCTCTCCTGTATCTCTCTTCTTGTTATATACAGACCAGTGTATATAATGTACCGTATGGTGTACATATAATGTACAGACTGTACCCTGGCACCATACGGTACATTATATACAGACCAGTATATATATATATATATATATATATATATATATATATATAACATACAGCGTGGTGTCGGGGGATGACACTGTGTTTTGCCGCTCTGGGTGACACCAACCCTAGTGACACCACTGAGTGAGACAGCACTGAGCAGGGCAAGCAGTGGCAAATGATGGACCAAAAAAAAAAAGGCAACCAATTGATAGGATATGCACCCTACCCTGGCTTGTCACTGTCAGCAAAAACGTGTGTGTGTGTGTGTGTGTGTGTATAATTTAAAAATCTGCACTTTTTTGCTGACATGCCAGGGTTCATATAGTTTGGAATTGTATATGTAATACATTTGTATTCATTTTTACACAATATATATATATATATATATATATACATACATACACACAGACGCACGCGTGTTTGAGCTTTGGTTTGAGGTGCACACCCTAATGCAATAGGCTGCGCACGCCTATGGGACAGAGTATACAGCCCCAGCATCACAGGACAGAGTATATAGCTCAGCCTCACCGATCAGGGTAAAAAGCTCAGCATCACACATCAGGGAACACAGATCAGGGTATACAGCTCGGAGTACAGCTCAGGGTATACCGATCAGGTTGCACAGATTAGGGTATACAGCTCATGGTATACAGATCAGCCTCACTCGTGGCTCTGACTGCCCCCCACCCCGCTCACGGCTCTGACAGCACCAACCCCCCGTGGGTGGTCCAGCACTTACCGCCAGTGCTGAGTCCTGTGTCTACACCAGAGCAGCAGCGGCGGGGATGTCCATTCTCGTGTCTCCTCTGCTATTGCCTCCTCTTCCTAAGCAATAGCCATCCAATAGAATGGCCTGGCACTTCGGCCAATCGGCAAACAGGTCTGACGACCTGCCTCTTGATTGGAGGGGAGAAACGTTAGTGCGAAAATAGCGAAAATTCATTCACTATCGTCACACAATTGGGTGGGATCAGGGCGCACTCTCTGCACCCCGAGCCCACCATATTTTGAAGCCTATTAAAGTCTCTGGCTCTAATAAGGTGCTTAAAAAAAAAACACCCCGCCATAGTAATCCATGCGTCCGGTGTCCTAAAAGGGGTCGGACGCATGGATGAGGGGGCGACGCCACTGGAGACTGAACGTAAATTAATTGTGGAATTTAGGGTATAGGAGAAAGAGGGGAGTGACACCTTTTAACTGTGAGAGGCAGAGAAGGCTGAGTAGAGCCTGGGAAAAGAGGGAGAGTGATAGAGGGAAATTCGCAAAAATTACAATGAACAGGGAAGAAAGAATGCAGCACGTGAGCTGATAAGTGGCAGTGAAAGTTAAAAGGGCGGCAGAAGAGGGAGTAGACAGTGGGACATAATTATGGACCGAAACAAAAAGTGACTGATTATGATCTGATTATGGACAACTGATATGTATTAACTATTGTAACAGAAAAGATACAACATCTCACTGTGCAATGAGAACGATACCTATAAGCCAAAAATTATGGTCATAGAAGGATATGGTCATTACAGCTCAATAGAAGTTGATCCAACGATTGACTTCTGTCGAACAGAAATGTTGGAATATTTTGATGATCAGTAAATGCAGCTGCTGATCAGTGTATGTAAAAACAAAATAAAAAAAATTGTCATCTATCCCCAACCTTAGTGTTTTTAGTCTGTTATTTCATGTTGTCTATGGACTTTCCAAAGCTGGCCATACACCAGTAGAATTGCTATTAAAAATTAGCATTTATTAAATGACTATTTATATTTTGTAATGGTTAGTGTTTATTTAAACTAGGATTGAGGGGAGGGTGAACTAGAATTCAATCTACAGCTCTGATACATGGCTTGTGCAGGAGGGGCTAAGATCTCCATCTGATGCCAGCCTGAAGATAACTCTAAATAGGTATTTCCAAACCTCGTTTTCAGAAAAAACGTACAGGTGTGGTATGCCTGCCTATAATAGAGGGGCTGGCAGTGAACATTGTAAGTTTTTTATTTTTAATAGAGGCTGGGGGGGCAGGGCAGAGACACAGATATGGAGCTGACAGACAGGGAGGCGGGGTGCAGGGAGAGAGGACAGCTGCGGTTCCCGAGGGGACATACGCTGACCACAGTGGTCAGAGCCCAGCAGCCCTGATTTTCGTGGTCAGCGCAGAGAGGGGGATACAGGAAGTGGCAGGTTTAGCAAGGTTTTTTCTACAGTATAGAGAGGGGCATATTACACAGCACAAGCACTGTCCTGTTTAATCTTCTTAAACCACTTAAGACCCGGACCATTATGCAGGTTAAGGACCTTGCCCCTTTTTGCGATTTTAAGGACCTTGCCCCTTATTTTTACTCTGAATGGTCTAAGGCTATTAGTGGTGTACCCCAAGATTTGGTGTTGAGACCCTTACTTTTTAATATATTTATAAATAATAAAGGGTCTGGAATTAAAAGTACAATTTCAGTGTTTGTGGATGACACTAAGCTATGCAGTGGAATAACGGCCTTACAGGATGTCTCCAATTTACAAGCCAACCTCAATGCACTGTTTAGTTGTGTGGCAAATGAGGTTTAATGTTGATAAATGTAAAGTTATGCACTTGGGGGCTAGAAACATGCACGCATCATACATACTAGGAGGAGAACAGCTGGGTGAGTCAATGGTGGAAAAGGATCTGGGTGTTCTGGTAGATCATAAGCTTAATAATGGCGTGCAATGCCAAGCTGCAGTTTCCAATGTGAGCAAAATCCTTTCTTGCATTAGGAGACGTGATTGTAGCCGAATTAGTGCAATTGTGATAGAGAAAATTGAGTACTGTCCATGATACTTTTTTTATTTGCACTAACATACAATTTTTCAGGACAAGCTTTCGGGGTGTTACCCCTTCTTCAAGGTCCAAGCAGTACTCAACACCCCGAAAGCTTGTCCTGAAAAATTGTATGTTAGTGCAAATAAAAAAAGTATCACGGACAGTACTGAATTTTCTCTTGCATTAAGAGAGGAATGGACTCAAGAGAGAGATATCATTTTGCCTCTGTACAAATCAATAGTAAGACCTCATCTGGAATAGTATAGTTTTGGGCACCCGTTTGTAAAAAGGATATTGGGGAACTGGAGAAAGTGCAGAGAAGGGAAACCAAACTAATAAAAGGAGCTCAGCTATGAGGACAGATTAGAGGAACTGAATTTATTCTCTGAATAAGGGGGGATACAGAGTCAACATATATAAATACGTAAGTGGTCCATATGGTGAACTTGGTGTTGAGTTATTCTTTTTAAGGTCATCACAGAGGAGAAGAGGGGTACCCTTTCGCCTGGAGAAAAAGAGATTTCATCTCCAAATACAGAAAGACTTATTCTGAGTAAAAGATGTGAAAATGTGGACTAGACTCCCTCAAGAGGTGGTTCTGATCAGGTCAGTAGATTGTTTTAAGAAAGGCCTGGAGTCTTTCCTAGATACATATAATATAACTGAATACTAACATTTACAGATAAAGTTGATCCAGGGAATATACAATTGCCTCTTGGGAGATCAGGAAGAAATGTGCTCCCCTGCTGGAGCAAATAAAGTTTGGGGGCTATAGCTCAGCGAGATTAAGTGCATAAACCATTTGGGGGGGGGGGAAAGGCTTTTATTTACAAACAAACCAAAATTAGGCTTTGCTCAGCACACAGTGAAAAACTATAACACAAAAGTCCGCTTAGCTTCGGCATCAAATACAAGTCTGCTTTTCTTCAGCACAAAAATAAGTCAAAGCAAAAACACATACAGTTTGGTTGTAGATGGGTCTTCACCCCCGAATTTCAAAAGTCCTCACTGTATTCTTAACAGCTCCCAGCTCATCTTCACAGGTGCAAACATACTCCTTCACACACCTCTAGCACCACTTCCTGTTTTATGGGCTGTTCTCTGGAAGTGTTAACTCCCTGTGTGCTGACTCCCAGTGGTTAGGGGTGGAGGCTCTTTCCCACCCGAATAGCACTTTAGAGCCTCCAAAATTCCAGGCCCCGAATGACTCTACCAAGACAAAGAGGACTGCGAGCCAGTCCTCTCTGGATTAACTCTTACGCCTGGAATCCCTCACCCATTTTGGGTGACCCCCTGAACACTCTCACAGCTATTTAAAGGGACCATAGCCCAAATAGCACCCGTCCAGGACCCAACCCTGGCGTCCTGTACAATATATATATATATATATATATATATATATATATATATATATATATGTTTGTATAATTTTTCTCCCCATTCTATTGGTAGAACTAGATAGAATTGTATATATTTTCAACAAAACTATATAGCGAGGTCAAATTGACATTTGTTTTCAACCACTGTGATGAGAACATTTAAAGGAGCAGGATGAAACATTTTTCACAAATAGCTCTCTAACCGTTTATACAAAAAAGACATAAGTTTGTCCAGGTACTTTAATAAATTAATATCAAGCCGAATGATAGTGGTTCCAATATATGGTACATGATTAAAATGTTTCAGATGTCAGTAGCTGATTAGAAAAAAAGTATTCTAAATACTCAATGTGTTTTGTGAGTCAATGCTCACTTCCTTAGGAGTGGATGCACATAAAATGTCTACAAAGTAAAACATCAGTTTTAGGATATGTAACACAATGATGATGAATAATATCATTCAAACCACAGGGGACACCATATCGACTATGCTTGGATATTATGGCAGCATTTCCAATGAGGACCCAAGAGGGCAAATAGAAGGTAGATTCAGCATGTGTAGAATAAAAATGTGTCCATCCATTAATGTCACCCAGAGTAGTTATTGTGAGAAAAATATATGTGTCTAATCATTTTGTATAACAAAATACCAACTAAGGTATAAACATAAGTGAAGCGATAACTAAAGGTGAACACAAAGATCCAGGTGGAGAGTGAGGAGTTCTGATGAAGCTGTGCCTAAGTACAAGAAAAGTAGAAGACCCATCTCAGGAAAAACAGTGGGAAAGAAAAAATGGTTAAGCAATATGAATATGAGTCTATTGAAAGAAAAAGAAAGCGAGCCACCAAGACCACAGCAAATCCAAAAAAGTGTAAGAAGATACATATATGGGCGTCCAGACCCACCATAAAGATGTGTTAGAGCTGGAAAGCCAGAGATGATTCCTTCAAGTAATAGAAGAAATAGCCCACCCCCCCTCTGCCGTCCCTCCCACTTATACCACAAGGGACATCAGCTGTCCCACCCCTAAACATCATGTAGGACAGCCAAGGAAGGGGAGGTGCAGGCCAGAGTCAGCATCCACCACCTCGTGGGTGAGTTTGGCGCCAAGAGTGCAAATACCACCTGGTTGCATGAAGCTAACACAGTGCGCACCAGTGTAATGACATCATATGCAGCATTATACAGTGGGCGCAGGCATGGTGCCAATGTTTGGTAGACCCCACCTATCGAAGAGAGGGGAAGGGACAGCGAAAGGAGGTGAACATCCCATTGACATCGCAAATCCTGGGACAAAACAACCCCAACACCGAACA
Organism: Rana temporaria; assembly: GCF_905171775.1. Classification (NCBI taxonomy): domain Eukaryota; kingdom Metazoa; phylum Chordata; class Amphibia; order Anura; family Ranidae; genus Rana; species Rana temporaria. Next base: position 274,614,410 of record NC_053493.1, read on the forward strand.
CAAACAGGAAATGCCATAAGAGCGTAGAATCTAGCGATACATATGACACAAGTGTGGCATTAGTATCTAAAATAACTAAATTGACTAGACTCCATCAAGAGGTGGTTCTGTCCAGCTCAGTATATTGTTTTAAAAAAGGCCTGGATTCTTTCCTAGATACACATAATATAACTGGATAATAACATTTATAGGTAAAATTGATCCAGGGAATATCCGATTGACTCTTTGGGGATCAGGAAGGAATGTTTTTCCATGCTGGAGTAAATTGGATCATGTGTTATTGTTTTTTTTTTGCCTTCCTCTGAATCAACTGAGGATATAGGATTGTATAATTTTTTTTCCCTTCTACTGGTTGAACTAGATATATATGTGTCTTTTTTTTCAACCAGACTATGTAACTATGTAGTGAGGTCAAATTGTCATTCATTTTCAGCCATTGTGATGAGAAAATTCAAAGGCACAGGATGACATTTTTTTCACAAACAACTCTGTTATTTTGCTTTTCTTATGCAAAATAAATCATACACATTGTAATAAAATCTGATTAATAGGTCTGGAATTCCATTCAAATAGCTTCAGTGGATGAAATTTTAGGGTCTTTCTAACAAAATTATTTGGCTCAGAGATGGCAAGAAAGCATTGTGGGCTCTAGGCTGATGAATGATTTTTCTATGAACGTTTGAATAAGAATCTGGCCATGTATGGCCAGCTTTACTGTCTCTATATCCTAGTAATATCAGCATTACTGAGCAATGCACATCTGTCAGTTATAGTACCTTACCTCCTATCTATTTCTTCCATAGAGTAATTCTGCAAACTGACACTTCCAAGCATATATCTTGCTGCTTCCTAACACAGCAAAGTGCCAAAAGAACCACTTTGTATTTTTTAGGCAAATGAATCTGCAACGAGATGTGCTGCTATACAGCTGACAACCTCTGTTTCACAGCTTGAGGTGTTGTATAGCAATAAAACTCACTCACAGCAAGTACAATGATGTATTGCTTATACATGAGAATTCAGCTGCCGCTTCACCAATTCTCAGGAAAATATCAAAACTTGGGCGCTTAAGTGTTGATAAAAAAAATACATAAATGTGCGGGCTTTTTGCAAAAAAAATGCATTGCATTGTTGTCATTCTGATCCTGTGGTTTCGATATTTTCCTCAAACAAGTATGCAGATCAGTGATTCTTTCTTCACTTTGACTTTCATTGCTGCATGAAGCCGAGGGGCGTGGCCGACTACCGTGATTGAGGGAGCAGATCATCTGAGCTCCGTCCATCCCGCTCGAATCCTCGTGTGATCCTGCTGACCTGCTCACTTCTATAAGGACCCTCCAGCCTCCTCAGCCTCTTGAGACCCCTGAGATCACCCCGAGATGTTGAAATACGGCCCTGCTATGGAGAATATCGTGGAATTCCCACCGCTGCTCTCTTCATGTCAGCCGCAGCAAAATGGCACCGGCCAATCTCATGGACGGGCACACAACCAGCCATCCTCCTCATCCGCAGCAGCGCAGCATGTCCCAGGGAAGGGTGAGCCACAAAACCCCCTACTTCTAGCTCCTCTCTCCCCCAGCGCTGATTATGCTGACACAGGCCCTGAAGAACCCACGCTGGCACAGATCATGGAGGCAATTCAGCACAGCCATGACTGCCTTACCACTCAGATAGACTCTATCAAAACAGATCTATCCTTCCTGAAACAAGATGCGCATAATCTCTGTCACAGAGTGACCAATGCAGTACACTGCATAGGAGATTTAGAGGATGACACACGTCCTCTAGAAGCCTCTGTCAAGGAATTGCGCCAAACCCAAGGCCACACCACTGATAAGCTAACGGATATGGAGGATCGCCTGAGGCGTAATAATCTGCCTTTCTTGGGATTTCCGGAGGGTTTAGAGGGCACGGCCCCTGAGGCTTTCATGGAGCGGTGTCACAAACTATGGTGAACGAGAGTGAACCATAACTGCGGTTTAGGAAAAGATTTTAATGCACTTCTCTATGTAATGTGATTTTCAGTACTGGACCCCAGGCGTCACTCTAATCAGAGAAAAAGAGTTTGGGGGTTCACTACATAATTTCTCACACATACAGGAATGCATTGAGCTACTTAGGGAGAAGGTATTACTACATACCTACAACCCCTAGCTTTAAAAGGTATAAGCGAACATGTTCCATTTTCAGGCCAGAAGCACATATTCTATAATTAACAAATGTCAAGCACGTAGCATGAGAAAATACTGTATCCGGATATCATATGCTTAAGAGAGGCAACTGTTGGTTAAGTTGTTTAAGAATGTATGTCCCTTTAAGATATGCCACAATAGTAATATGAATCCTCAATAGCTAATCCCAAGCAAGGTGGTAGTTTAAACTTGAGCCAGGTTCAAATACAATACTTAGTAAATACAATATGAGAACAGGGTAATTCTAGAGCAATAAATGTAACGTAGTAAGGGTACTTATCCGTTTGCAGAGCATCAAGCTTCTCAGTAATAGCAGAGTATTGTTGGCAGCAATGGGATTAGGTACTTGAGGGTCTCCTGGTGGTGGATATCTTTGGGTGTCCCCACAGCAACTGAAATAACAATGGCAGCGTGGACCCAGGTAGAGAATACTTAGCAGCAGTGAGCAGTAGCTTGATGGTAGCGTGGATCCGGGCTGCGGTAGTTTACTGCACAGGGGATAGTTTAGCCAGTAGTTTGATGGTAGCATGGACATACTCCAGCAGCGTAGTAAATATATAGGGGCAAAACAGGTGCATGGAATAGCGCTGATACACACACGGCACTTCCGCGAGTCGGAAAGTGAGGTCAGTACGCGGTCACCGGAAGTGACGTCAGTGGAACGCAATCGGCGACGGCGCTTACAAGCGGTGGTTGACCTCTACTTTTGGTGTCTCCACCTTCTCTCCATTATTTGCCATGGAACGAGTGCACAGAGTTCCCCTGCACCCTTTACCCTCTGGGGCACCGCCACGTGCCATGCTTATCAAAATGTTGCACTTCAGGGACAGGGAAGCAGTTCTCAGGGCTGCTCGAGTAAAGGGACGTATATCCTTCAATAGCAATGGGATCACTATTTTCCCATACAGTATTTCTCAGTGGTTACACAGAAACAGAGGGCTACTTTCCTGGCCATTAAAAGAAGGCCTGCGGGACCTCCAACTACTTTAAAGTAGGCTATATCCTGCACGGCTGAGGATTATTCATAAGGGCATAGCCTCATTTTTCACAGATCTGATAGTTGCGGCCCACTGGGTGGACAATCTGGAGCCTCCTGATCCGTGACACTAACACTGGAGATCTCCTCCCTGCTAACCTGTCATTACCTTTCTTCCAAGTTTGCAACTTCACCTCCACACTACTCCACCTGGTTATCCGCAGAGAAAGCAAGCTTCTTTATGTTCCCTTTCTGGTATTTCTCACCCTAGCAGCTGGTGAGCCGTTACCACACACTCCTATCTAATATTCAAACACAATTACTCCTGGAGGATTGTAGAAGCCGTTATCTTGGTCATATTCTATGGTCTATGGAATATCTCTATAGGGCCCAGGTCACCTAATATATTCTACCTTGCAGGCACATATGGAACCCTGCTACTGGAAGCTTTCCCACCACCCACGATGGTTTGTTGGTTGCAGGACTACACTATGTCCCCCCTGCTTTGCAGTTTTGGTTTTGGGAACAAACCTTAAGTGTTTGGGGGCTGGGAGAGTTAGGGGTGTTTTAGCTGTTTCCCTTGTTCTTGGATTATGTTATTTATTTTTATTTATTTTCTCTGGTCTCTGGCCTAATCTGCCACCTTGATATCCAGTCTACAGCTGCAACATAACTAATGTTTCTTCTCATCTACCTGTTGTCTATATTAACTCATGCTATATTTTCAGGATGTGGTCATCCTTAATGCAATATAGGGAATACCCTTCATCATGGTATACACTGCATGGTTATGCCTAAACTACGTTTGATCTCCTGCAATGTTAGGGGCTTAACTCCAAAGATCACTGATGTTTGAGTATTTCCCGCGACACAATCCGCATGTGATTCTACTTCAGGAAACTAATGTACAAGGCTCTGGGCTTATGGCTCCTAAAAGGGCAAAAATAGCATATGCCATCCACTCTATATACTCCACCTACTCCCGGCACGTCTATTCTCATAGCTAAATCAGCTCCTGTCACTATTAAACATATTAAACTAGATCCTGGTGGCTGCTTCATGTTAGTTATACTCAAACTCCTTGGTAAACCTTACACGGTGACTAGTTCATACATCCCGCCACCTTTTACTAAGCAATTTTTTGATTGTGTGCTGACCTCCATCTTGGGAATTGCGGAGGGCTCTCTGTTGATAGCTGGGGACTATAATACGGACCTTGACAATTCCCTTGACAGGTTTCGGTGCTCCACCTTACCCCCCACTCCCTTAGGCTCTCATCTGACCCAGTTCGACCTAGTGGAGGCATGGAGTTGGCAACATGTGGATGGGAGGAAATATTCCTGCCAGACTGATTCTCATGGTACACTGTCACTGATTTATGTTTACTTTCCTCTGATATGTGTGACATGGTGAGTGATGTTAAATATCTTCCCAGGGTGGTCTTTGATCACTCTCCCTTGCTGGTGGACCTCGCTCTGGGAGTACTGCCCTCCTTTCGGGTGTGGAGGCGGAGCCTGCTGTGGCTAGTGGACCAGGCCATCGCAAACCAGGACTAGCTCTTATTGGGCCACCAATCAATACATGGAATGCTTCCATCCCTGTGATCTGGGACGCCTTTAACCACTTACGGACCCCCCACTGTATATGTACGTCCTCTTTTTAAACATGGATATCTCAGTAACGGCAGCAGCTGCTGCCACAACTGAGATATCCATGTTTTCAGCTGGCGGCCGTGTAAACGATAACGGCGGTCTCCGCGGCGGATTCGCCGCGAGATCGCCGTTATCGGTGGCGGGAGAGGGGCCCCCCCCTCCCGCCGCTTTTCCGCGCCCTCCGCCGCTTACCGGAGCCGTCGGTAGCGGCGGAGGAGATCCGATGCTGCCGCCTGGAGAGTGAGGACTTGAGTGAGGGCAAGATGGCCCCCACCCGTCCTCATAGCTCTGCTGGGCGGAAGTGACGTCAAAACGTCAGTCCCGCCCAGCCTCTTAGGCCCCGTACTCACGACCAAACATGTCTGCTGAAACTGGTCCGCGGACCAGTTTCAGCGGACATGTTCGTTCGTGTGTAGGCAGCAACGTACAGGATTCCAGCAAACAATCGTCGGCCAGACCGTTTTCCAACGAACAACTGTTTCCTGGTCTTGCTTTAAAACAGTCTGCTGGAATCGTGTCCGTCAGACATGTTCGGTCGTCTGTACACAAAAGCAGCGTACAAAAACCCCGCGCATGCTCAGTCCAAATGAGGAGACGGGAGCGCTCGTTCAGGTAAAACTCGCGTTTGTTTGGGATATGGCACATTCGTCATTACAAACCTTTTATTCTAGCAAGAGAACAATGTCTTAAAAAGGCGCACTAAACCACATTTTCTTGCCTCGTTTTATTAATTCTTCTCTTGCTAGAATAACCCCGTTCTCTTGCTGATGCAATTTCAATAGAGTTGTCCCATACTGAAATGTCACATTTCTTGCTTGTGATGTAATCCTTTAATAATGTTTTCTATGCCAGACGTGTGTTTTGGTTGGTGGTCCTCCATAATTTATAGTAGTCATTTTTGTAAAGGAATGTGCATATTTTCTTGTTTTTTTTGTTGTTTCTAGTTATGTCACCATTTAAAATAGTTTTTTTTTACATGTTTTTTTTATTTTTTAATTTTTTTTTTTTTTTTTGTGTTTCATTAGAGAATATTAAACCATGTTGGCACACCAAATGTCCCCCCCCCCCCAAGGAGTGTGTCCTTTGTAAATTACCCATTGTATATTTATTAAAGGTTTGCTGCCTAATAATCCCCACAGTATAACAAACAATAGACATGTTTTCAAATGAAAGCAAAAAGCCTTTTATTCAGGCAAATGTCATCACAAAAAATAAAAAGAACGGCAGCACTAGAATAGATAGCAAACTATATGCAAACTTGCATTTCCAACATGGTGAAGGATAAACTTCCAAGCCTCAGGAGCCAAACACAAAAATATGAAGCAGCAGCACACAAACAAAGGAACCCAAACTGTGGTAGTACAAACAAGATGTCCTTTATGTGGAAGGAAATGGAAGGCAGAAAATCAACGTTTCCTCCTCTTTCCAGCCTTCCCTCCAGGCAGCCTTCCAGCGGATCTAACACGGGGTCTTGCAGGTGGGGTCGATGTGGCAGCAGGAGGATGGTGTTCCGCAAGCCGGGCCGGGTCACATAGCCCAGTCTCTGGGGTCAGCAGGCCCCTCTGCATCCACCAAAGGACCTGGTTCATCAGGGCCTTTGCCAGTCTTCTCTGGTCCTCCTCCCCTTCATTTAAATCATGGGCCAATGAGGCACTGAAGGCCTCTGTGGGGTTGAGGGGGGCCCTCATGATGGCGCTTGCCTCCTGTATCATGCGGAGGCTTGCCTCCTCCACAGGCCTCAACTGCCTCCTTCGGCCTGATGGCCTCACCTGGGGGGGAGAAGACTGGCTGGTGGTGGTTCTCCTGGCCGGGGGGACCTGCTGCAGGCCACTGGGCCCAGCCTCCTCCTGGCTGCCACTGACCCCGGCCTCCTCCTGGCTGCCACTGACCCCGGCCTCCTCCTGGCTGCCACTGACCCCGGCCTCCTCCTGGCTGACAGACACCTGAGGATCTGCCACCTCCTGGCTGATCTCTTCTTCCTGTGTGGAAAAAAAAGGACATTTTTTACAATTTCGCTAAATAAAACCACACTCATTTTCATGTTTTTCGTTTAGTATTTTCTGTTCATTATTACTTGAATACACTCTACTTCTGACCCCTGCAGTTGTCATCTCTGACACCTATTTGTCTGAACACCTTTTTTTTTGCTTTTTCCCAGCTTGGCTTTTTTTTTAAAATATCTAATCATTAATCCACCAAGAATTATTTACGCAAGAAATATAGAGGAAACTACTATACCTCCTCATCGAAGGGTGGCAGATCTGCATCTCTGTCAGCCAGGCCCTCTTCCTCCGACTCTGCAGGGCTGTGGTCATCTGGGGAAGGTCCGCTGGAAGGTAGCATGGAGGAAAGGTTGGAAGAAAGACTCGACATCGTTTTCCTGCCTTCCATTTCGTCCCGCAAAAAAGCCATCTGTTTATAATACCACAGTTTGGGTTCCTTTGCTTGTCTTGCTGCTGCTCCTGATTTTTTGCTTTTATTAGCTTTGTATGCTCTCCTGTATGTGCTTCTGAGGTTGGCAAGTTTATCCTTCACCATGTTGGCAGTGCATCCTGGCACCCAAGTTTGCATATAGTTTGCTAGCTCTTCTAGTGCTGCCGCTCGTACCTCTTTATTGCAATATAATGCGTGTTTGGAATTCCACAGGATGGGCGTCTCCTGATATTTTTGGAGTAAGGCCTCTATAGCTTCCTTGGTTTGTAGGAGGTCCATTGAATTTTTTGAAAAATTATATTTCTTTTTGAGTCTAGATTCCAAAAACATAAACCACAGAAAAATAAATATTCAAAAGGATCAGCGTTGACCTTGATCTAATATGTGTCTTCAAATGTATTACCTATATCTAATTACAAACACAGTCTCTCTTGTTTAAACAATGATTGGCAGCTCGGCCGCATTGCTTGTACCAAACATTGATTTGCTAGATGCAGAGCCATTGTTAACATTGCAGTAAATATTTTTAATATAGAAAACTAAACAATGCTTACAAATGACAGTATTCATCTAGGCACTCTTTCATGTGTAAATCTCATGCCCCTGACAATGGATGACATAAAAGACACTTCCTAATGACCTCTGTACAACCAACACTTGAACAATACTTTGCCTGATCTGAATACACCATTCAAAAACTTGTCAATGAGGTACAGCATTGTTCACATCTCTATTTTGTGAGGTGTCCAAAAGCATTTGGATACCAAAATAACATTGTGGTACCCCATAGACAGAATAGCTTAAAAAGGGTGCAACCAACAGCCCAATCCCCCATCCCATGTGTCTACATTTTCAAGGCCTCTGCTGATCACATTTTTAATTTCCTTACCTTCCTGTCTCTCGCTCCTCGTTTCTCACGCTCGCCTAATTACCGCGTAAGATGCGTAATCACGGCGTGCACCTTTTAAACACTCCGCGTATTTATTAAACCCCGCCCTCGTCACCTTTGCGAGGCCCCTAATCAATGAGTTTAGGAAATATGGCGTTAACTGTGTATGTTCTGTATGCGCTCGAAGATTCTCCGCGTAACCGACGTAAACACGTTGTTTGCATTCTCTACACTCCGCGTATGTATTAAACGCCGCCCTCTTCTCCGCCCATGGCGTAAGAATTCATCTTTTCCACGCCCATGATCTCTGTGGGAAAGGAAAGATGGCGATGTCACACGAGCGGGCACGATGCTCTCATGCCACAAGTGAAGGGACAGAGGCAGGGACGTCCCGATCAAGGCAAAGAAGATATAAAGCCACTAATATGCGGTTCCAGGAAATGGTGGAGTTAGTTTACATCATGCGAAAGAAGGACTATGATGGTGAATTAGGGCCATACAAGACCCCTAACCGCCGAAAGGCACATATTATGGACAAGGTGGCGAGGAGAATGCAGAGGCTGTTTGGGATCACCAGGTCCAAGGAACAGCTGAGGAAACGATGGTCAGACTTAAAATTGAGGGAGCCACATCAGATGAAGAAAATACTTAAAATTCTGCGTAAAAGTAAGTAAATATATATTGGGGTTGGGGGGGGGGGGTGATTGTCTGCAATAATGTGTTGCCATGTATATTTCACCATCTGCCTCCTTGGCCTGCTTGTAATTTTAAAGACATGTTGTCATTTATTTTTTATGACCTAAATACCAACATATTTACAAATAGTGTTCTTAGTAAACAACGTAACATCACATAGTTTCTCAGAAAGGCTCGGTTATTCCAGGAACAACACACCTGGACATGGCTCACTGGCCAAAAACTTTGTTTGTAAACATTGTGTAAAAGCTAGTTCTAGAAAATAAAATTATGAGAATGGGAAAGGCAAACAGGATTCATTCTAAAAACAGTGGTAATAAAGCAGATGTTTTCACATCTGCAATGCAGAGCACCTGTGTCTCCCCAAATCAAAAATGGGTTTTGGTAGGGTCTCCCAGAAATACAGTTTAGGGGGGACATCCATGTGTGTCACTTTGCTAAAAAGGGGCAGGATCAGAGCTTGCCATATAGAAGTAATTGCAAAATGTAGGTTTGGTGAAAGATAAAAGTAACTAAATGAAAGCATCTTCTAAGCAATGTGTGCGATTTATGCTCTCCAATATCTGTGTGCTGATGAGTCTACATTTTTTTTGGTTTATTTCAGGGGAAAGAAGTCGCCAGCATTTGGAGGAGGCAGAGAGGGCCAGACAAGGCCAAAATCTGCCATCTCAACATGTGGAGGAGGAGGAGGATGTGGAAGGAGAAGAGGATGTGGAAGGAGAAGAGGATGTGGAAGGAGAAGAGGATGTGGAAGGAGAAGAGGATGTGGAAGGAGAAGAGGATGTGGAAGGAGAGGAGGAAGGAAGAAAGGAGGAAGGAAGAGAGGAGGAAGAAGTAATTTTGGACTTAGAAGTTATAGCAGATGAAGGGCAAGTGGCGGAAGAACAATTTGGCGAATTGAAAGAAGGTGGATTGATGGATGAAGGAGGAGTCCAAGATGATGGGGAAGTGGTGGAAGAAGGAGGAGTGATAGAAGATGATGGGGAGGTGGTGGAAGAAGGAGGAGTGATAGAAGATGTCGAAGAGGTGGAAAGGAGAAGCCCATCAGGTCAGTGTCACCCTAGCTTGATTCAAAAAAACATATGTAGATAGGCCTCATCGAAAAATAATGTTGTAAATGCCATTTTTTTTTTTTTTTAGGGGAGGAGGATGGTGTGCCAATATTTTCACGTGCAAGTGCTGCTATAATTATTCAGCAGGTAATGGAGTGCAGCACTGAAATGCACAATATGCGTGAAAGGATGGTTGTCATGGAAGAGAATTTAACAAATGTCCTTTTGGAATGCTGCACGGAAATGGACAATATGCGGCAAAGAATGATGGTCATCGAATCTAATTTTAAAAACATTATTGACATGATGGGCCGTGTCAAAGACTGAAACACCCCCCGCCCATCCCCCGCCCCCACAAACATTTTTACAGTTTTAATAATGAATACGCCAAAATTTGAAGATACACACACAGTGTGCCAACATGTGCTATCTGCCATCACAGAATATCTAATGTCTGTGCTTTGTGGGTCCAACCCCCTCCTCCATCCTCAAGTAGTTGAGAGGAAGGGGTTGCTCCCACAGAACACAGACATTGATCACCCATGATGTCAGATAGCACATGTGGCCATTTGTCTGTTGAACCAATGACATTTGGCGAGTTTGCACTGAATGTGTGTATCTTCCAATTTTGGCGTGTTCCAGTGTGAAAGCACACCATGACTGACTGCTGTTGTGAGTTTTTATATTTTTGGAATTGGATTTTGTTACTTTTTGACCATGTTGAACATTTTGGGATACTATAAAGTTTAGACCATAAAGAATAAACAACGCCAAAAAATTTAAAATATATATATATAGAATTATAAATCTCTCTAATCACTGAATTTAGTGAAGTAGAGATTTGACTCCAAAATCTCACCTAAAAATTAACTTTTTGAAAAACACACCAAAAACAAAAAAAATGGTTAAAAAATTATTGTTTTTTGTGCATAAAAAATATGCCCAAAAAAAAAAATTAAGGCGGTAAACACCCCACCAAAAATAGTCTATATATATATATATATATATATATATATGTAAACAATAAATCTAACTATATTTGATAAAAAAAAATGTGAACTTGTTAATAAATGTATAATCTGCATAATATTTTTGGTTGAATTACCTGAAAAAAAAAAAAATAATAAAAAAATTTTGTAGACTCCTAAGTACAAAAGCAGGGAGTAATGAAAAAAATATAAAATAATTTTTGGGGTCATGAACAAGCAAAAATTAAAATACTTGACGTCAAAATTTACAAATGGAGTTGCTTCTTATTTCTAGACTCAATACCCTGTTTGTAGATGAGTGAATACTGTGCAAAATGTGGTTAGTTACTAAAAGTGGAGAAATCAATTATGCATTACAATTGAAGAAGTTAGTTAGAGAACCAGGAAGACAGAGAAAAAGAGAAAAAGCATTAATGACAAACAACTGTATAAAGTCCAATGGTCTAATTATTTATTATTTTTGAGAATATTCCTTTCTTTGTGGGCCGAATTAGAAAGAAATATGATCTGGCATAGCAATGGCCCCCCGACCCATGAAGTACTCAACATATTTGTCGCGTACCTCACGAGCTGATTGGGGGGCCAAGCCAGCGCGACCAGTGTCCAGCCCGGGAAGGGGATCTGAGGGTAGTCTTGCCTCAGAACCGATGTCGGGTAGGTACGTCTGGGAGTGCCTGCGTAAAAAGTTGTGCAAAATGCAGCAGGCAAATACAACGGTGTCCAATTTATATTCCGCCAGATGTATCGATGTCCTGAACAGGCGGAACCGGTTGGTGAGTATCCCAAAGGCATTCTCGACTACCCTCCGAGCCCTGGCCAACCGAAAATTAAACACACTCCTCTCTGAGGTGAGGGTCCTCTGGGGAAAAGGCCGCATGAGGTGAGGACCAAGCCCGAAAGCCTCGTCCGCTAGGAACACAAACGGAAGTCCTTCCACATTATCTTCATCTGGTGGCAATGCCAGACCACCAGCTTGGAGACGATCATAGAAATCAGTCCGTGCGAACACTCCCCCATCAGACATCCGGCCGTTCTTCCCCACGTCCACATATAGAAACTCATACTGTGCCGACACCACCGCCATCAACACAATACTATGATAACCCTTGTAATTATAATAGTAGGACCCCGAGCGGGGTGGGGGCACAATGCGGACGTGTTTCCCATCTATTGCTCCACCGCAGTTTGGAAAATCCCACCGCTGGGCAAATTGGGAAGCCACAGACTGCCATTCCTGTGGTGTGGAGGGTAGCTGTGGGGACAAACAAAAAAAGAGATTTAGTACTTTGTAACAAAAACATCCTACAAGCATCCTTGTGACAGTTCACAGTATTAAAATTGCATTAGAAAAATGTGCATGGAGAATTTGGGAAATGAAATATATAGGGCCACTTCATTAAGAGACTCCACAGCCCTCTGATGGGGACAATAAAAGTTTGAAGGGGGGGGGGGGGGGGGACACAAAAAACAAAAAGTCCTGTTTTAAAAAATGGCAAGGTGGGTTTGTCCCTAGGATAGCATGCTGGACAGGTTAATATTGGGTAAGGGACAAATATGCAGGTAGGTCAAGAAAAAAACATGTAAAAGCTGATATCAACATGCATAGGGAGAAAAGGTAACGTTAGTTAAACACACAGCATATCTGGGAAAATAAAAATAAAGTTAGTTGGCCACATTATTACAGCCAGGAAACTTACCTTAATATACTCCTCATGCATAACTTTGATGATGGCAGCACACGTGTCCGGTATGATGACCCCAAGCGCCTGCGGAGAGATGCCTGTCGAGAACTTGAGGTCCTGCAGGCTCCTCCCAGTCGCCAGGTACCGCAACGTGGCAATAAGCCTCTGCTCGGCCGTGATGGCTTGGCGCATCACAGTGTCCTGCCTCGTGATATAGGGGGACAGAAGTTCCAGCAGACTGTTGAATACGGGGTCCGTCATGCGGAGAAAATTCCTAAAGTCATTAGGATTATTCTCCTGGAGTTCCCTAAGCAGAGGCATATGTGAGAACTGGTCACGCTGGCGCAACCAATTCTTGGTCCAGAAACGCCTCCGCCCCCTGTTTCTGGCCAAAGTACTGGACAAATGAACATATCCAGCAGCCATCCCATAAACAGCACCAACTCGCGAAAATTGACGCTGCTGCTCCATCATGGCTTCAAACCGGCCGGCTGGTCAGTCAAGAACACACTGAAACAGAAAGCACTCGCAAATCCAGCACTACCTGCGACAAACGCGTGACAAACAGATACGAGCGCACAGGATGCAACTGCTAAAGCAGAAACAACCTGCTAGCCTATAGCCGAATGACAACTACGTTACCGCAAGCACACGCACTGAACCCGTGAATACACGCTGTCAAAGCCTGGAGACCGAGAAGCGCGAATCAGCTCTAACCAAACCTTCACTAACACGAGCAAACCCGTAACTAGCAAAAGAGGAACAGAGGGCGGCGCCATTAAGTTTGGTCTTCCCCTTTATAGTGACGTCGTACGTAGTTTACGTGCACGCGTTCCGGTACGACGGTAATTTGGTCCGCTGGTGTGTACACGCCAGCGGAACCAAACACAAATCAGCCTTGTACGCCGGAAACTGTCGGCCAGACAGTTTCCAGCGCACAGATCCGGTCGTGAGTACAAGGCCTTAAAGAGACAATTTTTTTTCTGTCATTTTTTTAAATGACAAATTTTCCTTTTTTTTTTTTTTTTTGCATTTAAGCCTAAATATGAGATCTGAGGTCTTTTTGACCCCAGATCTCATATTTAAGAGGACCTGTCATGCTTTTTTCTATTACAAGGGATGTTTACATTCCTTGTAATAGGAATAAAAGTGATCATTTTTTTTTTTTTTATATTTTAGTGTAAAAAATAATAAAATCAATAAAATTAAATAAGAAAACAAAAAAAAAATGTTTTTAAAGCGCCCCGTCCTGACGAGCTCACGCGCAGAAGCGAACGCATACGCGAGTAGCGCCCGCATATGAAAACGGTGTTCAAATCACACAAGTGAGGTATCGCCGCGATCGTTAGAGCGAGAGCAATAATTATAGCCCTAGAGCTACTCTGTAGCTCAAAAAATGCAACTTATAGAATTTTTTAAACGTCGCCTATCTAGATTTTTAAGGGTAAAAGTTTGACGCCATGCCACGAGCGGGCGCAATTTTAAAGCGTGACATGTTGGGTATCATTTTACTCGGCGTAACATTATCTTTCACAATATATAAAAAAATTGGGCCAAATTTATTGTTGTCTTATTTTTTAATTCAAAAAAGTGAATTTTTTCCAAAAAAAGTGCGCTTGTAAGACTGCTGCGCAAATACGGTGTGACAAAAAGTATTGCAATGACCGCCATTTTATTCTCTAGGGTGTTAGAAAAAAAAATATATAATGTTTGGGGGTTTTAAGTAATTTTCTAGCAGAAAAAAATGTTTTAGTCTTGCAAACACCAAATCTGAAAAACACCTGAGGTCTTTAAGTGGTTAAGGCCACCATGCGTGGCTCCTGTGCTGCGGCCATTGGACAGGCCCGTAAGGCGTCTCATTCCAGACTGGTGGATGTGGAGGGGGTGCTTTGAGTGGTGGAGGCTGCCTACTCTGCGTCCCCTACTTCCGAGAGACACACTGTCTGGCGAAACAAGGCCATAGATTGCTACCGGAACGTACCCAGAAAAAGCTGCTGTAACAAAACCAGCAACTCTTCGAATTTGGTGACAAAATAGTCACCTGCTACCTTATCTCTCTAGACCTGACTATCAGCCATGCAATATTCCCAGAATTAGGAATTCAGAGGGTAGTGGAACAGAATAAGGAGGTAGTGGAGGTTTTTACTTCACACTTTAGTCTACTAGGGCCCACTACACTATTATAAAATTAGACCATTATTTGCCTAATATTTCAATTCCAAAATTGCTAGAACCTCAGGTCTCCTTGCTCGATGCCCCTTTAATGACCAATGAAATGGGGGACCCCATCAAGTCCTTTGCTAGAAACAAGATGCCAGGATTGGATGGATTCCCCATAGAATGGTATATGCATTTCAGGGAACTACTGATTTCTCATTTACTTAGTTATATAATCATGCCCTGAAGACAGTTACGGCTCTCTATGTCTGAGGCGTTGATTGTCCTCATCCACAAACCTCACAAAGATCATCTTCTTTGCGAATCATACCAACCAACTTCTTTAATTAACTCGGATATAAAAATTTTGGCCAAAGTGCTTGCCCAGTGACTGAATACAGTCATTACTACTGTTATTGGAGCGGAACAGACGGTATTCATCCCTGGACGATCTACTTCAATTAATTTACGCAAACTTTTCACTAAGGCCTTGTACACACGATCAGTCTAAACCCATGAAAACGGACTGAAGTTCAGTTTCATCGGTCCGAACCGACCGTGTGTGGGCCCCATCGGTCCGTTATCCTTCGGTCGAAAAATTTAGAACTTGCTTTAAAATTGAACCGATGGACGCCTAACCGATCGGTCCAAACCGACGGTTAGTACGCAAAAGCATCGGTTCAAAACCTGCGCATGCTCAGAATCAAGTCGACGCATGCTTGGAAGCATTGAACTTCATTTTTCTCAGCACGTCGTTGTGTTTTACGTCACCGCGTTGCACTCGATCTGTTTTACAACTGATGGGTGTAGGCACATCAGACCATCAGTCTGCTTCATCGGTAAACCGATAAAAACGGTCCTTCGGACTGTTCTCATCGGATAGACTGATCGTGTGTACAGGGCCTAACATGCAGGCCAACCATGGCTTGATGGGCTCCAGGGCTGTTTTAGCTCTGGATGCTCATAAGGCTTTCGATTCGGTCAAGTGGCGGTATCTGCAGGAAGTTCTGGCAAAGTTTTGACTCTACTACATTTATTCAGATTTGTTCACATACTATATCACTAATCTAAAGCTATTTTGAGAGTGAATACATTTATTTCCGACCCCTTCTTAATAGGAAGAGGCACCAGACAAGGGAGCCCTCTATCGCCACTGCTGTTTGCAATTGCGATAGAGCCACTGGCGGCGCTGATTCGGTCTAGTGGAGAGGTGGTAAGACTGACAATTGGGAGCCTGGATGAAAAAGTATCCCTATATGCGGAAAACATGTTGATATATATGGCGGACCCCCACTCGTCACTCCCTGCTCTGATGGATTTCGTTTGGTACCTTCTGTCATCTCTTCACGAGACAAAGTTATTATACCTGTCCAATTTAACTTCTTGTTTACTCTATAGATTAAAGAGACTACCCTCTGCATTGTGTTCTCGGTGTGGCATGGCTGATGGCACATTTTTCCATTTTTCCACCGATTATGAAATTCTGGTCAGAGGTCACGGCTCTTATTGGCTCCTTCACTCAACTGCCTAACAGGCAGGGTCATATCTACAAAGACAAACAAGACACATTCTTGTAGAGCGGATCCCCCCTCCTCTTCAGCTGTGTCTCAGGGACTCCGATCACCCCCATCTATGAAAAATGGACAGGGTGAACTCTGCTTCCTCCAAATTGCTCAGCTTCACCCAACCGTAACAGCTCTCCCTGTCCTTGCGTGTGGAATGCTGTGCGGTGCTGGCTCCTTCATGATGATTTGTATGTTGCTCAGACTGCAGTTTGTGCTGTCATCTGTCAATGTGCACTGTAAAGTCTCATACACACGATCGGATTTTCTGCAGACAAAGCATAGGACTTTTGTCCGAAGGGCGTTGGCCGTGAACTTGTCTTGCATACAAACGGCAAAGAATAGTTGTCCAACAAACACAAAACGATGTGAGTTTTCTGCTCTTTAGCGCAACCCTTTGGGCAACTTCTGCTAATGTTGTGTTATGGTTAGCATTGCTTCTGAGCATGTGTGTTTGTACTTTGCATTTTTTTCCAAAGGACATCTGTATACACGATTGGGTAATCCGACAGCACACATTTGTTGTCAGAAAATTTTAAAGCATGCTATCCAACATTTGTTGTCGGAAAATCCGACAACAATTGTCCGATGGAACATACAAAAGGTTGGATTTTAAGACCAATGCCTGCCATCACACAATTCCGTCTGAAACTCTGAACGTGTGTATGAGGCTTAAGGGCCCTTTCACACGGAGCGGATCAGTAATGATCCGCTCCGTGTGTCCGCAAAGCTCAGTGGGGATCCTCCGTAAAATCCCCGCTGAGCTGGCAGCTGACAGGGCGGTCCCCGCACACTGTGCAAGGACCGCCCTGTGTTTCCTCCGCTCTCCCCTATGGGGGATCGGATGAACACGGACCGTATGTCCGTGTTCATCCGATCCAGCAAAAGGAAGAAAAATAGGATTTCTTCCGTCTGCAAATGCGGATCTTTGCGGAGGCAGACAAATTACGGGTGTCAGCGGATGTTCATCCGCTGACACCCGTAATCACATAGGGACCCATGTATGTCCCGTGTGTATTTGTTCATCATTTGTGTAAGTAATAAAAATGATACCTTTAAAAAATTACTTTTAGAGAGAGGCCAGCATTAGTGTATGTACATGGGGAGAGTCATATTTGCTCACATTGTCCCCTTCTTTCTTCCAAGGGCTACACAATATTCATACCTAAATGCTCTTTCCCACAACACTAGTCTTTTGAGTCTGTTGACACACTGAAAACAACACCTTACCTGTGTGGTTAATATCTGAAATTATGTTAAGGCTGGAGATTAAATAATTGCAGTGAACTACAGAGATCTGTCTAGTGGTTTATGTCCAGATCTGTATTTTGTACTTTTTTTCAAAAATATGGAAGCTAAAGTTTGAAAAAATAACTTTTAGTTAAGGCCATAATAACTCAAAATACCTGCTCAATAAATGTACAAGTTTTTATTTATTTTTTGTAGAAGAAAAATTACATGGTTAATTGGTTACATATTTTAGCAAATAAACATAACATATTCATTCCAACTGTGATGAACAATAACTATTGACTGTATAAACTGAATTTAACAGACTCGTAAAATAATAAATTATCTTATCCCCAGAGAATCTCAAGGTGTGTTCCCTACACTCAATGGTCCTAAGATCTTCTAAGAAGCTGTGTGAGGCTCTGAAAATAAAAGAACAATTTTTTTTAAAGTAGTCAACATGACATACATAGTACTTTAATATGCTTTTAAAAACACTCAATATTACAGAAACTTTGTGAGCAGATCTTAGTGCAGTTTCATGCACTGAGGCCCAGATTCTCGTAGAATGGCCTATCTTTTGGCGGGCGTAGTGCATCTAAGATACACTACGCCGCCGTAACTTAGAGCGGCATGTCCCGTATTCTCAAAGAACTTGCGCTTTAAGTTACGCCGGCGTAGTGTAACTGGGCCGGCGTAAGGCCGCCTAATTCAAATGTGGAAGTGGTGGGCGTGTTTTATTGAAATTAATCTTGACCCCACATAATTCACGCTTTTTTTGAACGGCGCATCCACGCGCATGCTGAGTTTCACATCGAATTTTCAAATTAAATTGCGCCCGCTCAATGCCTAGTCGACGTGAACGTAACTTACGTCCAGCCCCATTCACGGACGACTTACGCAAACGACGTAAAACGTAAAAAATTTGACGCTGTTCCGACGTCCATACCTAACATTGGTACGCCTCATCTACGCCTCATAGAGCAGGGGTAACTATACGCCGACAAAAGCCTTACGCAAACGACGTAAAAAAATGCACCGGCCGCACGTACGTTTTGAGAATCGGCGTAGTTATCTGGAGATACGCCGGCGTAACTCGTACGAGAATCTGGGCCTGAATGTCAGTTCATTTAATCACCTCTGTATACTATAACACAAAATTTAAATCATGTGGTCACTTGCTTTTGGTGTTGTGGCTTACAATGAGCTGGACACAGCTTCTCTCTCCTGAGCCATACTACCACATACAATGTAGATTTGTCTCTCTGAGTCCTGTGTATTCCTGAAATGTACTATAAGCAGTGGTTACTATGTGCAGTGTGCTGGCACATTCTGTAGTGAAACCTGTGATGTTTAGTTGCTGCTGGAGTGTGCACATATTCCCAGGCAGTTAATGCAAAGGGGTTGATTTACTAAAGACAAATACCGGTAGGCTTTTTACTTGGCAAGGGAATTTTTACTTTTTACTTTTCAAAGAACTTTCCATTAGCTTGATGAATGAGGCAGAGCTCTGCTGACTTCCATCCTCCAGTCATGCTCAAACAAAAACACTATTTTTATATTGCACATGATTGGGTATTCTTTGCAAAGTGAATTTTCACTACATTCGCTAAGCCAAGGGAAAATTATTTTGCAAAATGGGTATTTCCTTGCAAAGTTAACAGCTTACTTGCTTTTAGTAGATCAACTACAAAAAGTCCATAGGTATGTACAATGGAGGGAAAGAAAATATGGACAAAGTAAAGGGATACAAAATAATGTAATCCTGATTTATTTACATTGTGTTACAAAATTAAGCATTATTTTTTCAGAGCTTAGATTTACTTTTAAATAGAGTGCCCATCTTCACTTAGGCCTGCAAGTATGCAAACATCGACCTCCTAAAAGTTGAAGCAAAAGCGAACCCCACTTTACATCTGGCAATGCAATGGCAAGGCTTTGACATCCTACTGAGAGGCTCCTGCAACAATGGATGCAAGGGCAGCATATGCGGTTCAGGAAAATCTGGGGTTGCACTGAATTGTGTCAGGCCTTTGCACTTTTTTTTCGTTTCCACTGGTTTTCCTCATGTATGGCTTATTTTAATATTTATAATTTAGCTCTGAGTAAAGCAGGTAAAATTAGGTCTGCTGTATGTGGCAGTATATATTTTTTTTATTTGGCCTCCTGAGTTCACAGGTAATTAACTGCCATTCACCACATTTGTCTACTGCACTATTAAATACTGATAGCCTATTAGACTAAAGTTTAAAACTAGTAATTTGTTGTGCCTGTTTGTGCATTTTAACTTACTGGAGCAGTTTGTTTGTTTTGACAGCACTGAGTGATACATCTGTAACCTACCACTGAGATGTCATAATATAGCCTAGCCCCTTCAATTAGCTTGGTTACGCAGTGTGTCAAAAATGGTCGCTCTATAATTGGTGCCACTTTGCTGCACATTTGAATGAAAGCTCTCACATGGAGAACATGTTTTCAGCCTTCCCAGCAGATTTTTATGTTGGATAATGGCATGATTAGAGCAGCAGTCTCTCAGAAAATAAATCTTGTGAGTAAGGATGAAATAAACGGCACACTGAGGTCAGAAATGCTTCAATTCTGCCTGCACGGTGTTTTTGATTGTCCATAGAAATAAATCCAGAAGGGAATTGACATCTGTACTATAAACCTTCACTGCTGTGGTCAAGACTTGTTTGGTTTATTGAGCTCTTTGGGGAATCTAGATCACAGTACTCTTGCTATTATATGTAATGATTTCTTCCAGAGAAACCTAATGAAGGTGTTTATGTTCCTGAGGATTGTGAAAGGAGACTTCAAGATCTGATCTAACCCTCTTTTTAACATTTTTCATGAAAGTAATATTGCAATATACATCTTGGTTTAACAGTTCCCAATGGCCGAAATACAGAACATGTGAAAATTACTCAGAGACGTTGATTTCAGAAAATGGTTTATTGTGATTGTGTTTTTTTGAACCGTCGGTTGACAACTATTAAAATAATGAATTATTTTTCCTTTGATGCCTCTTCAGTTGTGATTAATGTCATACACATTAAACTAAAGATTTTCTTCTCTCCCTTGGCCCTATGTAATGCTACATAATTCAAACATATAGAATTTAATATCTGCAAGATATAAACAATGTTTATAACTGCAGATAAAGAATACAGACAACGAGCAGCTTTAGGTCCTGGACTGACTAACAACGTCACCCAAAACGACTTGTGTCACAAAGCACAGGTTGCATTGCAGCATTCATAAGTCATTTTGATGTAAGGTTTATTTAAACAAGTAGCAAAAGCTCAATCAAACCATGTATCTGCTGAAAGATTTTGTTTTGCACTTGTGTATCCAGCTAGTTTAGTATACATCAAGAAAACTACTGATACAGTCATTTAAAACTATACAAAAAAAATTGAAAAATAAAAAGATTTTAAACAACAAGTCAAAATGTTGAAGAATAAGCCACAGGTGTCTATTTATTTTATGACAGTACATTTTATATTTCTTATAAAGACTTCCTATAAATGCCACTAAATTGTTTAGTATCTTAAAACTACATACACTTTATACATAATTATCTAATCATGTACCAAACAATATGAAAATATAAACATTAAAAAAAGGCAATCAGCCCAAAGTTCACATGTAAGCATGGCCACCTTGGTAAGGAAAATATTTGACAGTGAGCTAGTGTGCAGTTATAGTCCAGGGTCATAAATAGATGGAATGGGTAAGATAGGTGAACTAATCTGATAGATGGAAATAATTAAATTTATACCCATCAGACACTCCGCCAGTTAATAGTCATCCATGGTAAAATATACAAAAGTGGGTATAGTCCAAATAAGAAGCCATACTACCAATTATGATATAGCAGAGAAGCCAACAAATGAAATAAGGATAGAAAGAGATTTAAACATGTTATTACCTTTGACTCAGACTCTCCACCTTAAACTGTGCCAAAAGCAGCACATAGCAGGTAATCTATATACCTCCATCAAGGGTAACCTCCAAGGGCCACCTGGTATGTCGTGGGTGGGGGGGGGGGGGTCACTGAATTAACCCCATGAACGCCCATGCCATACTGGCAGGCCTTTCCTGCCCCTGTATTTATCATGCCACCGATGGAATAGCGTCCTTGAGGGGAGCTTTCCAAAAAGAGAGACAGGTTGAATAGTCCTGTTTGTAAATACACCTATGACTCTCATGGGTGTAGTAAAATGGCGCCAGGACAGGAAAGGCGCAATGGGAAGCGATGCAAAACCTGGAAGTACATCAAATAATCTATTAAACATCGGCGCCAGGTATACCAAAATGGGCCATGCGCCAATTGGATAGGGAAGAGGGCTCCTCTCCCATCTACACCTGGGTGTACTAAGATGGCATACAGACCTGGATGCATATCCACATAGAACCCCGACCCCACCACAAAACATTAGGGCCATCACGGCCATAACAGATGAACATAACAATGGTCAGGGTCACAGGCATGCAGGGAGAGGACATGGGCAAGCAAGCACAGAACAGCCAAACTCTCTCCGTCTCTGCAAAATAAATAGAGATTATCTGCTGAAAAATTAAAATACATTAAATGGTTTTTGGGGAACCCCATTTAAAACCACTATCCGTTTCTTTGCCCAGGCCAAAAAAGAGTCATTCTGCTGATACCTAGTGACCAGCTGAAGGATATAATGCATTTGTGTCTGTGGTAGCTGTTCTGACTGAACTCTCCAACAGTGCACCCACTGTGCTCTGAAAGCTGATTTCATCCCCAGAAATGTTGGAATGTTGAGTTCAGGCAGTCATAGACCTGAGAGCCCTCAGGATTGAGGTCATAATGTGCTCTGCATGGGTTTTCTGACAAGAAAGGTGTGATTAGGCACGCCCATTGGTTTTGGGCCCACATTCTAATTCTGCTGCTCTCTAAAGTGTTGTCAGAAATCCCTCCATATCATCTGTGTCAATTTTTAAAATGGCCTGTTTTGTTGGCAGGATGCCAACAACCATTGTTTCACTTTGAGAAAGTGATTGCACTGCCTCTTTCAGAGCCTTTCTCTGTGCAGCTGTAGTCTTTCTCTGGGCATCTGTGTTCATTTTCTGAGTCTCAGACTTTTCTACAGTGGTACATTGGTCAGGTGTTGTTCTGATTTACCCTGCTGCTGCAGCGTTAGCCTTAAGCTATTGCTTCAAAGTCTTCTCCAATTCTGGATCAAAAGCAGGGTACTGTCCCTTTAAATATCAGTTTTTATTCTTTTTTTTCCTAAAAAGCTTGCCTGCATCCTCCACCAGTTGTGATGTTTGGGGGTCAGCAGGATCGCAAGATTTCTGAAAACAAAGTAACCATTTTTAAAACTAAAAAAGGCATCTGTGCAATATATTCTTTGACATACTAAACGTTTTGTCACTTGCTACTGTTTCTCTATTTTGAGGTACGACTGCCTATGACATGCAAGTCATCAATGTTAAGCTTCCATCTGTATATCTGATTGCGGTTGCACATTGTATTCTTTAAAAGTTTTCAATAAAAATGTATTGCAAGGGAAACAGGCATTTGTGCAGGAAAACATAAGTCCATATCAATGAAAGAAAATTTAAACTGAGACGTGAACTGGTGTGCTGGTATTTGATTTTGCGATTTTGCTGGCTTTTCTGATTTGCCTAGACTATATTTCACTTTTTTCTATTTTTTTTTGTCCCAATATTTTGACAGCTGGGGCCACCAGAAACTACCTGCACCACTCTGTATGATTTTGCACTATTTGTCAAAATGCCCTTTTACTAGGTTGTTATCCTTTCACCCTCATGCCACCATACCAGCTATAAATGAGCCAAGAAAAAGGAATCTCATAGTATAGTATTTAATGTATAAAAAAACAATATCACAATAAAAAGAATGTCACTCACATTTATAAATGCCTATAAGGGCATCAACAAAACCATCCTGTAAAAGTGCACAATGGGAAATGCGCATTGAATGGAACACGCGTTCCAATTATCAGAAACATCGGTCCGGACGTGATGTCACAGGATTCGGAAATGACAGTTGAAGACTCCACCTGAAAGTGTTTTGTTAATCGGGAAGCTCTGCGCCCACCATATTTTCTAAAACTTTTTACCCCTCAATGGTAACTGATTGGTGGAAAAATGGCTAGCAAAATAAATATATGTACAGGTGATTTTGTGGTTACAAGTATTGTCTATAAACCCCTTAAGGGCTTTTTATAAGTATTTGTGAAAAAGTAAAAAAGAATATGTAAAAAATAAATAAAAAACAAACAAATTACCAAAATATGGCCCTTATATCTTAGTATATCAGCGACATACTAGGTTAAACAAATAAACAATATAGACAATATGCATTGTACATATATACAATTCAAATATTACTGAATTTACTATTTCAAAAAACTGTCCAGCTGAAAATAACAGAAAAACATACCCTGAACCATAGATAACTAAATATGCAATGCAAATGAAATGTCAATATTAAGCCCCTGTGCCCTGTGGAGCCAGAGTGTCTAACTCATAGATCCTCTGTTTTATTTCTTGCTTCACAGGGGCTACACATATGGGGGCAGATCCACGTACATCGGCGCATATATAGGCCGGCGTAGCGCATCTCATTTACGTTATGCTGGCTCAACTTAGAGAGGCAAGTACCATTTCCTCAGAGTATTTGCGCCCGACGTTGCGCCGGCGCAACGTAAATTCCTAGGCGTAAGCCGGCGTAATTGAAAGTAGGAATGAAGTAGGCGTGTTCCATTGAAATGAGCCGTGACCCCATGCAAATGAAGGGCCGAACGGACAGCGCATGCGCCGTGACGCTGACTATGTTCAGCGCCTCTCTGCGCATGCTCAGAACTAGGCCCGGCGTAATCAGTGAGATACGAACTAGGCCTGGCATAATTAGTGAGATACGCCCAGGGCATAAATACGCCCAGACATGCGTCCGCCCAGTGCAAAAAGTACATCAGTTTGTTTCCCCCGCTGAAGCAAGGTACTTTTGTTCTTTTCTTTGTAGCTGTTTGATTTAGAGCCATGTCTGCTCCAGCAGCTCAGAAGAAGAGAAAGCTAAATTTTACCACACAGGAGAAGGCGATCATTATCAGGGCCATGGCCAAGTATGATACATTTCTTCATGGGGCAGAGAGTGCCAATACCACCCAGGCCAGGAGGAGGGAGATCCTGACACTGATTGCTGCAGATGTCAATGCGTTGGGGAGTAAGGTCAGATCCCCCAATGACATTTAAAAAAAAAAAAATGACCTGGCTGATCTGCAGGCCACTACAGCAGGCCTGGGTGAGGAGTTCCACGCCCTGACAGAGGCTGTCAGGGACAACACGGCAGCCATCCAGGCGGGGGTGCGGCTGCAGGCGGACACCAATGCGGTCCTCACCTGCATCGCCCTGGTGTTGGAGGGCAGGCCGCCTGACGTGGAGAGACCAGGGGATGCTCCTCCTCCTGATCCCCCCCATGAGTCTCCCATGAGGGCCGGGGCCGCGGCAGGCGTGGGGCACGGCAGCGCGGTTAATATTTTTTGGATTTTTTTTTGTTCGACTCAGGTTATGAGTGTTTTATGTTTATTTTTGGAATATACTCAGGTTATGATTTATTTATTTTTGTAGCCAAAGCACACGGTTAGTAGTGCAGGCTACAGTGTGACTGGTGTTTGAATGTGGGGGTGACATTCCTGCCGGAAAAGGGGTGTCACCCTTGGTCGTCGGGGAGAAGTGATCCCCAGGTCCGTGTGAATGGTGTATGAATGTACAGCAACATAATTTGAGCCTTGCCGTGGCTTTGCTGCTCCCAAGTCCTGAATGGTGGATTTGGGCTAATCCAATGTGATGTGGAGTGTGTGCTAGGGACCACAGTGGTGTGCATGCGTGCATTCTCCTTGTGCCATGATGAATGTGTGTGTTTAACGTGCAAAGATGCCTACTGTGAGGCATCTCCTGACTGCTCTTCCCTCAGAAGATGGGGTAGCCTCGGTTAGGGGGGGATTGTCTGGTTCAGGGGTCAGGTCATCACGTAGGTCAATCTCCAGGCCCTTTCTCACGGCGAAGTTGTGTAGCATGCAACATGCACCGATGATCTGGCACACAAAGTTTGGGGAATACAACAGGGTCCCCCCGGACTTATCCAGGCATCGGAAACGGGTCTTCAGGAGGCCAAATGTGCGTTCCACCACTGCATGTGTACGTGTGTGTGCATCATTGTATCTTTGCTCTCCTGGGGTTTCTGGATTCCGGTATGGAATCATGAGATGGGGTCCAAGTGCATATGCAGAGTCACCTGGAAGGGAAAAGACAGGAGGATGTTAGTCATGCATGTGCCCCTCGTGATGTCTGCATCAGGGGGTCGGACAGTCATGCCTGACACCCATGTCACTCACCAACCAGCCAGCTGTCCCCATACACGTTATGTTCGAATTCTGTTGGGATGGGGCTTTGACGGTATATGTAGCTGTCGAGGCTGGACCCTGGGTGTTTGGCACAGACGTGCCATATGAGCCATTGGGCATCGGCTATCACCTGTACGTTGATGGAATGCCAGTGCTTCCGATTGCGGTATATGTGCTCTGTGTCACGGGGGGGGGGGGGGGGCGTAGTGCCACATGTGTGCAATCAATGGCCCCCACGGTGCGTGGGAATCCTGCAATCATGTAGAAATCCTGCATTGCCTTCACCCGAAGATGCTCCTGGGTGGGTCTGACAATGTGGTGGGCCATGCATCTGAGGATTGCGTGATAACCTGGTGCACACATCTGCTAATGGAGGATTGTGCCATCCCAGCCACAACTACACTTGTACGCTGGAACAAGCCACTGGCAAGGAAATGGAGTGTTGCCAGTACCTTGACCAGTGAATGAATGAATGACTTGTATAGCGCAACTCATGCGAACTGAATCGCCTCTGAGCGACCAGTGGCTCCACTGCATGTGAGCGGTGTGTCTGGCTGGTGATGTCATCTTTCAGGGTTGTGGCTAATTCCAGGATGGCATCAGGGCTGAATCTGAAGATGCGATACACCTCAGAATCCCCCATACCAAAGACGTTTATGTGCGGTCGGTATATCCTCTCCCGTGCCCTCCTCCGTGCCCTCCTCCTTCTACGCTCATGTAAAGCCAGTGGTATAGCTATGACCATGGATGCCCCTGGCATGTTGGCATACAGATTGTTGTCCTGCAAGTGTGGATGCTCAGCTCGTCCCTAACCGTGCTGCTGAAGCTGCTCTCCAGCTGACACAGGGCACAGGGGCTTAAGGGGTAACTTTAGACCGGACTTATGCGCGGCGCGCGTACGTTCGTGGATCGCTGTATCTCCCTCATTTGCATATTTTAATAGCAAAACAATGGTGCGTCCAGCGTATATTTGTGCCCACGATGCGCCGGCGCAGAAAAATTACGTTGGTCGGAAAAAACTATTTTTCAGGCGTATATCGTTTTGTGGATACGGCGCATAGTTACACTGGCGTATATATACACTAACGCCGTGCATCTCGAGATACACCGGCGTAAGTGCTTTGTGGATCTGCCCCATGGTGTTTCTTTAAGGGTTGTGTTTAACATATTTAACCACTAGATAGTGCTGTATTGAACATACTGTATGTATAGCTTTGAATTGCCTATATTTAATCTTCTATGGTTCACGGTGGTATTTTTTTCAGTTGTTTTCAGCTGGATATTTTTTTAAATTAAATACAAGTTTTAATAAACATTTTTATTTTTTGTTTTATATACATGTATAATGCATATTGTCTGTATTGTTTCTTTTTTTTTACCCTAGTATGCCGCTAATATATTAAGGTATCAGGGCCATATTTTTTGTAATTTGTTTGTTTTTTATTTGTTTTTTATATATTATTTTTTACATGAATATTTATAAAAAGTTTTTAAGGGTTTTATAGTTGATACTTGGGACAACAAAATCAGCTCATACACATATTTACACAGCCACAGAGCTTTCTGAGAACACATGATTGGGATAGGAACATTTGTTAAGGCAGAGTCTTTGGCTTTCACTTCTGGTTCCTTTGACATCATTTCCAGGCCGACGTTTCCGGTAATTGAAATGTACGCTGACTCTGGTGAGAGCGGAGCAGTGGTGTTTCCCATTGAGCACATTTACAGGCTGTTTTTGTTGGTGTATTTAGAGGCACTCATAGATTTAAGTGACATTCTTTTTATTGTGAATTATTTTCTTATAAATTAAATAGTGCACTAGGAGATTCCTTTTTCTTGGCTCATTTATGGCTGGCGTGGTGTTATGAGGATGATGAATGCAGACCTTCCTGGTGTCCTTGAAGTTTGGACAGAGCTGGAGGAGAGGATAACAGCCTAGTAAAAGTGCATTCTGACCTTCATATAACATAGCGGTCATATGCTTCTGGTGAGTGAGCACCAGGTGTGATAACTTGTTTTCCATGAGTTGGAAGAGTCACTTTCTTCTTTGATATATAAATTCGGTGCACATATGGACACTTAAAGCAGTGGTATAGCCAAAGCTTTTTGGGCTATACTTCTCCTGTGGTTTACAGGAGTGCAGCTAGTTCTGCACTCCTGTGTCCCCTATTCAGCTGACAGAGAGCTAAAGCCCTTGAGTGGCTGATGTCACAGACCCGGTCCAGGCTCTGAAAAAATCCAGACCCTATGGTTAGGATCTGCTCAGAAGCCTGAAACGGCAGCTTGCTCAGACTCTCAGCCGCTGATGACTAAATCCCTTGATGACTAAACATACAGTATAGGGGTTATTTACGAAAGGCAAATCCACTTTGCACTACAAATGCACTGGAAGTGCAGTCGCTGTAGATCTGAGGGGAAGATCTGAAATTGGGGGAAGCTCTGCTGATTTTAACATCCAATGTGCAAGCTAAAATGCTGTTTTTTTATTTTCCTTGCATGTCCCCCTCAGATCTACAGTGACTGCACTTCCAAGTGCACTAGGAGTGCAAAGTGGATTTGCCTTTCGGAAATAACCCCCTATGTGTTTCTGATGACACTCCATTGTGAATAGAATGAGAAATCCCCCAGTTCACATAAAATGACTCCTCACTGGATGCATTGGTGTTGATTTACTAAAGGCAAATAGGCTGCCAACTTTCAAGGGAAATTTAACTTTCTAGGGAATTTGCCCCAGAGCCTAGTGAATGGGCTCTGCTCACTTCCTTCATCGAATCTTGTGAAAGCATGCCGTTTTTTTTTCTTCGCATGTGATTGGGCATTCTTTCCAAAGTAAAACTGCACCACATTTATGAAGCTCTTGGAATTCTCTTGAACAGTACAACTTCTTCTGCAAAGCCTATTTGCCTTTAGTAATTCAACCCCATTATTTGATGCAAATCTTTGAAACCGACAGTGCTGGAAGATTTTTGCCTAATCTGCATTTGATTTAGATTTTTTGCTTTTAGTTTAGCTTTGTCTCTAGCTGTAGAATAAATGAACACAACCAGCAAGGTTTTGCAACGCCTACTTTCGTTGCTGAAAGGGAATCTTGACTGAGAACAATACATGTGTAATTAAGGCCTGACAGAAGCAGTCATTCCAGTCTTCAAGTAAACCTTGTGATAACATACAACTAGTTGTTTGTCATGATTTGGGACCAGATTCAGAGTCCAGATGCTGAAAGAGCAGGCAAGTATGACATCAGGATCAAGAGCAGGCTGGGTTTAATGGGGTAAGGCAGATGCCTGGACACCACTATTAATTACCCCCCAAAACCCATCTCTCTGTAAAATTACTAAGTCTAACAAAAAGAAGAAAAAAAAAGTTTCAAACCACAGGCACTGGCTTTATTTACTTTACTCTTTCATTTCTTTCATGCATTAACTTTATCAACATTTAATCTATCTCTGAAGAATAGCTTTAAGTGTCTTTTTAAGGACTTAAACATAGAGCACTGCATGTTCTTTTTGGATATTTACCCTTGCCTTTATTATATTCTGAATTAAATTTAATTTGTTTAATTGTTAGGAGAAAGAAGTGTGATGGGCAGACTATTCGAGTATAATCCCCTTCTACCTGCTTCAGTGAGATGATGCCATAGTATTACCCTAAAGGATGTCATGTCTTTATAGCAACTTGTCAAACAAAAATAAAACCTTTAATGTTGACTAATTTAAACTTACCACATAAAGGCTGCTTGCCAATTTTTATATTTCATCTATTTCAAAATAATTGCCAGATTTACAAACTGTGCTCTAACCTCAATTTAATGTGATATATTTCTAAAGCAATAATCACATGTTATTCATGCAGAAAGACATTTGTCCTCAGCTATCCGCGAATACAGATTAAAAGTATAAAAAGCGCTGGACATTTCAGAAAGAGGGCACACAATCATACCAATCTTGCAACACAATATTAAAACATTACATTAAATAAATCCTAGGCTAAGGATGTCATATATGTGGTGCATTCTTTGGAAGAAATCAAATTGCCCTAAGTCTGCTAAAATGCACTGATATGTGAAACTGCTAGATTTGATTTCAGTTGTAAGTAATCACATACTTATTCCTGTAAATAGTAATACTGCAAATAATTTAGAGATCCAGTTAAGCCAAATGTCATTTTATTCAAATAAGCACTATTCAAAGAGAAAAACACAGAAGCAAGAATGTTCTTGGCTGTAATGTTCAGATTTGAAACGCAGGCTTATATGTAAAATTTAAAATATATGTAAAATGGGTATCTTTACAGAAATTAGGAAGAAATCATTCATATCAATCAATCTATCTATTGATCTATCAATTTAAGAGCAGGGCTATATTTTAGAGCTCTGGATTTAAAAGTGTAAAAACAGGGGTTAAGTAAACTGACCCAGGTATCATATCTGGACTTGCTGACTCGTACATTTATTATAACATTAGCAGTTGTTTTTTGTAGCTGCCTTATAAGTACTATAATGTGGCTGTTGATCATGCCAACACGTGCCTACGTGCATCTTTCTGCACACAGATGAAAACACTAACCACAGGCCACATCTATTGCTGTTGTAACGTTGTCAGCCCAGCTTCTTTAAAGGAGTGAAACAGTACATGAATAGATCTCCTCAACAACATAACAGTGGTGATTTGCACTATGATGCACCTTTTGTCTCAATGGTTTAGCTGCTGATAAATTGATTAAAAATAAAATGGTTATCGATGCTTAAAATGCCAGCTATGTAATAGTGGTGATATGCAGGCTGAAATGTTCAGTGACAAAGTAATGCTTCAAGGTTGCAAATGGCATGCAGATGCCACTGCAGCCTAGAAGTGGCAGTGCTCCTCTGTTTAATACTGATAATACAGATGCAATTACAGTGTTAAAAAAATAATAAATTATTGAAACAAATAGACGAGAAAAAAGTGTGTCTTTTTTTGTTATTTTTTAACAGTCTATAATAAAAAATGTGCACCAAACTAAAACCTTATGTCCTAAAAATAAAGAAAGAAATGGCATGGGTATCAAGTCATTAACGACTTCTGTTCATGAAAGGGTTCAATCTTGCAAATATTAAAGATAATATATAAAAATATATATAGATAGATATAGATATCTATATATATCTATATCTATCTATATATAGATATATATCTATATAAATCTATCTATCTATTTATATATATATATATATATATATATATATATATATATATATATATATATATATACACAGTGGCTCACAAAAGTGAGTAGACCCCTCACATTTTTGTAAAAATGTATATCTTTTCAGGTGAAAACACTGAAGAAATTACACTTTCCTACAATGTAAAGTAGTGAGTGTACAGCTTGTATAACAGTGTCAATTTGCTATCCCCTCAAAATAACTCAACACACAACCATTAATGTCTAAACTGCCGGCAGCATACTTTTATTTCCCAAAGACAACCTTTGGATACGATTTGGAGCACGTGCACTCAAAACACCCTTTGGTTGACCATAGCGAGGCCTGTTCTGAGTGGAACCTGCCCTGTTAAACCGCTGTATTGTCTTGGCCACCGCGCTGCAGCTCAGTTTCAGGGTCTTAGCAATCTTCTTATAGCCTAGGCAATCTTTATGTAGAGCAACAATTTTTTTTGCAGATCCAGTATGAAACCAGTATGAAAGAGTAAGAGCGATAACACCAAATTTAACACACCTGCTCCCCATTCACACCTGAGACCTTGTAACACTAACAAGTCACATGACACTGGGGAGGGAAAATGGCTAATTAGGCCCAATGTGGACATTTTCACTTAGGGGCGTACTCACTTTTGTTGCTGCGGTTTAGATATTAATGGCTGTGTGTTGAGTTATTTTGAGGGGACAGCAAATTTACACTGTTATACAAGCTGTACACTCACTACTTTACATTTATAGCAACGTGTCCTTTCTTCAGTGTTGTCACATGAAAAGATATAATAAAATATTTACAAAAATGTAAGGGGTGTACTCACTTTTGTGAGATACTGTATATTTTATATACATTTTTTCTATATTAATATTTCCTTTCAATTTTATTTATATGTATAGCATTTGTTATTGCTGTAAATAGTCTGTGCCTAAATCTAGACCCACCCACGCACTATTTTGTCTGGGGCGCAAAGCATTTTCACTGTGTCTGCTCTGCTCCCTCAATGATCAGTCAGGTCACGCCGCCCCCCAGACAGTAGATGGAGCTTCAAGACAAGTTCTGCAGCAAACAGAAGTGGTGACTGAGTGACCATGATTCTTCTGATTCTTTTCCTCCTTCCCCCAGCCGATCTGAACTCAACAAGAGGTTAGAACTGAGAGTCCTCTGAACTCACAGACACTCACTCATGAGCTTACACCACCAGTGTGACACACAAATCCCCATGGACCAGGCCCAATTCCCAACCCAGCCGGCACTGTGCTCTGCTGCTCTCAGTCTCTCCTCTCTCACTCTCCTCCATCCGTCATGTCTCCTGTCTCGTCCCATCCTCCAGTCTGCTCTACACAAGATGGATGGCGGGGGTGGGGGGGTGGAGACTGGAGAGTGAGAGACCATGTATCAGAGTGCGACTACTGGAGGGGGCATGACTGGCAGCAGGCCAGGCTGTGCAACTGCAGGCAGGGAAATTCTTCTCCACCCCCACAGGGAGGGACCAAATTAGGCTCAATATACTAGGCTGGTCAGGGTCAGTATTTCTGCCTGCCCTAAAATGCTCCTATTAACAGAATAGAAAATTGGCAAGCAGCCAGTAAGGGTGGAGAACTAATTTTACAGTGTTCTCAATGCAACTTTTTAATTATTGGGGATAAGAAAATTCTAATTTGTGTTTACCTGGAGTTGGGCTTTAAAGTAGGGAAGCAAAGAGAAACTTTAAAAAATAAATACACTGTAGATAACATTAAACAAGGCCAAGTTAAAGGGACATGTAATGTGTCAAGCTGAAACTTTTGGATAGAGTAAAAAAGGATTAGTAATCCTGTTGGATTTTTACTGTTATTTCAGGTTAAAGGAAATAGTTGTGTACACTGTTGGTGTACAGAATTCACCCATAAATTGTATTTCCTGGTCAAGAGAGTTGCTCACCAGATTTGTAAAAATATGTACTTTGCAAATATCCCATCTGTACGTTTGCACTATATGTGTGTAATGTCAGTTTTTATTTGTTGTCTTTTATTGGGCGAATGTAACATTTCCTAACAAACATATTAAAAACATTAAAGTTATTATATGTTGCATTTGAGTGAATGACGAGAAAATCACAGAGCAATTTTTTTTATCAATAGATTCCAAAGTAAAGTAAATAGATATACGGTACATTCACTTTGTGTCCTGCTGACCACAATATTACCTGACAGGTGATATATACTGTAAATCGGTGAATGTCACATTTACCAAACATTTATAGGGGATAAACCATTCTCTGTAATTTAAAAAGCATACCAGAAAGATTAATCTGCAGTGAATTTGTAGTTAATATTATATTAATTGCTTTATATACAGGCCCAAGTCCTACTACACATACAATAGGTTATTTTTTTTGTGGATTTGTTTCATTTTGAAAACATATTTCACATTTTTCTGTATGCTTTTGCTTTACAATTAAGCTAAAAAAAACTCATAAATGAACAAAGAAGCAAAAATTGTCTGAACCATATAAAATAAATAATATTAAATATACAGTCGACCCCTGCAAAGTCGCGGTTCAGAGTTCGTGGCCTCAGTCTTCCATAAAAAAAATCCTGTATCATAACAGTTTACCACATGTAGCTATCTCGAGTGTTTCACAGAGTGTTCTTCATTTTGTTCTTCTTAAAGCTCTAATATGTAGCCCAAACGCCCCCCTTCTGAAGTGCCTGAAAAAGAGGCGCCACCCAAGGCATTTAACCACTTGCCGACTGCCTAACATAGATATACGTCGGCAGAATGGCACAGGCAGGCAAAGCAACGTACAGATACGTTGCTTTGTATCTGTCGCCTAGCAGGCGCTCACGTGGCCCCTGCGAGCTCCGTGACCATGCCTGCGGGACCCATGGACTCGATGTCTGCGGGTGTCCCGCGATCGTGTCACGGAGTGGCAGAAAGGGAAGATGCCTATGTAAACAAGGCATTTCCCTGTTCTGCCTAGTGACAGGACAGTGATCTACTGCTCCCTGTCATCGGGAGCAGTCATCGCTGTTGTGTCACTTGTAGCCCAGCCCCCACACAGTTAGAATCACTCCCTAGGACATACTTAACCCCTTCCTCGCCGCTAGTGGTTAACCCCTTCCCTGCCAGTGGAATTTACACAGTAATCAGTGCATTTTTATAGCACTGATCGCTGTATAATTGACAATGGTCCCAAAATAGTGTCAAAAGTGTCCGATGTGTCTGCCGCAATATCGCGCTCACGATAAAAATCGCTGATCGCCACCATTACTGGTAAAAAAATAATAATAAAAATGGCATAAAACTATCCCCTATTTTGTAGAAAGTTATAACTTTTGCACAAACCAATCAATATACACTTATTGCGATTTTATTTACCAAAAATATGTAGAAGAATACATATCAGCCTAAACTGAGGAAAAAATGTGTTTTTGGGGATATTTATTATAACAAAAAGTAAAAAAATATTGTTTTTTTTTTCAAAATTGTCGCTCTTTTTTTTGTTTATAGCACAAAACATAAAAACCGCAGAGGTGATCAAATACCACCAAAAGAAAGCTCTATTTGTGGGAAAAAGGACGTCAATTTTGTTAGGGTGCAACGTCGCACGACTGCTCAATTGTCAGTTAAAGCGGTGCAGTGCCGAATCGCAAAAAATGGCCCAGTCATTGGGCAGTCAATTCTTCAAGGGCTTAATATGTTAATAGGCATATTAGTCATTTATAGGCATTTTTGTTTGCCATATCTAAAATTTGCGGATTTTCACAATTCGCAGGTGCTCAAAGAACATGACCCCAGCAAATTTCGGGGTCGACTGTACAGCTATGTGGCTATAGGGTAATTTACAAAAAACAAACAAAAAACATCATATTTCTACTTACAGGGTTTCTTCAAGAACATCCGTGTAAAAAGATAGCTGATAGCAGCTCTGACGCACAGACTGAGCTGTCAAAATGACAACAGACCATGGAAACTACATCTATGCACATAAGCTAAGTAGGAAAGGACTCTTACCCTAGGCTTACACTTTTGCGTTGCCTTTGTGGGCTGCCTTTGCGTGGGCGCGGAAGCTCATTCAAATGAATGGGCTGCTGTGCCTGTGTTTCCACAAAAAAAGGTGCATGCTCCTCTTTAAAAACGTGTTCACAGGTACATCGCATGGTCCTTTTGACCATGCGATTTCTCTGTGGTTCCCGCACCCACAAATGTGCTGAGATGCGTGGGGGTGCCGTTTAAAATGAATGTCAGCCCCGCACGTCCCCTAAGAGCAGAGCGATTCGGATGCGGGTGGTTGCGGGTGCAGGAACAAATGTAATTGCCGCACCCAGAACGCACAGTGCAGACAAGTGTGATGGCCTAAAACATAATAGGCACATCCTAGGTCCTTAACTTAATAATAGCCTCAAAACACTGGTTTACAATTTATATATTTTTTCTATTGCCATGTTGGAAAATACATGCCTTTCATCTATACTAGTGATATGTTTGCCAAAAAAGGTTTCTATGCACTATTTTCTATGACCAGCAAAACATAACATAGTATAAATACATTTGTTTTTCAGTACAATTTTGCTATCTTTCTCAGTCTACTAAAGGGAAGCAAGGTGCAAAATAGTTAGCGTTTTCCAGCCAACAACATAATTTAACATATTTTTGTTATGGATGTGATCACTGTACCAAAAGATGAAAAACTTTTTTTTTTAAGGTTTTCTGAACTCACATATTTAGGACCGAAGACTCACTGGTCCTACATTACAGGAAAGTCTTATTAGCTGGATTCAGAGAGAGCGCCACAACTTTAAGGCGGCGTAGCGTATCGTATTTACGATACGCCGCCTTAAGTCAGAGAGGCAAGTACTGTATTCACAAAGTACTTGCCTCCTAAGCGCGCCTAATTCAAATTAGGATGAGGGGGCTTGTTTTATGTTAATGGGGGGTGACCCGATGTGATTGACATTTTTTACGAACGGAGCATGCGCCGTCCGTGTACATATCCCAGTGTGCATTGCTCCAAAGTACGCCGCAAGGACGTATTGGTTTCGACGTGAACGTAAATTACGTCCAGCCCTATTCACGGACGACTTACGCAAACGACATCAAATTTTCACATTTCGACGCGGGAACGACGGCCATACTTAACATTGACTAGTCCAGCTATTTGATGGAATAACTTTACGCCTGAAAACGCCTTACGTAAACGGCGTATCTTTACTGTGACGGGCGCACGTACGTTCGTGAATAGGCGTATCTATTCATTTACATATTTTACGCCGAACTCAGCGGAAGCGCCACCTAGCGGCCAGCCTAAATATTGCACCCTAAGATACGACGGCGCAGGCTGTCGTATCTTAGCTAGGTTTAAGTGTATCTCAGTTTGAGAATACACTTAAACTTACGACGGCGCAGATTCAGAGTTACGTCGGCGTATCTACTGATACGCCGGCGTAACTCTCTCTGAATCTGGCCAATATGAGTGTAAATTAAAGGTTAAAACAGACCTAGATTTTCCGGACAACTTTATTTTTACATTTTGTTCAGAAGTACAAGAGTTAGAAATAAATGTCAAATACCTATGTTCTGTAATTTTTGCAAATGTTGACCATTCCCGTAACAGTCATGTGGCCGAATGTTGACCACCATCAGTAGAGTAAATAGAAATAATTACTTATTTTCTACAAGAAAAATGCAAAACTGCTATCTGTTTTTGCATCTTGTCTTTCTGATGCTGAAAGTGATAAATGTTTTAAAGGAAAGTTGTTCTTTAAAATAAATGATCTCCTTTTGTATTCACCTTTAATATACTATTTGTAGAGATTAACTTGGAGAAGTGCACTTAACTCACAAAGCATAGAAAATTTCAAACATTTCAATAAATGCAGTTTCAGAAAATGTCAAATGCAAGTTTAGAATACATTTAAATGTATATATCATCATTCTATTACATCTTTTAGAAGTGTTTTATTTCTAGATTACAAATGTTCTATTACTGTTAAGCTTCAGCAATCACATGTCATGAAACAAATTTAAATAAAAGTAAAACTTCAAAAATATTTTCCTCCAAGTGATTTAAACAGACTCCTAATGTACTTGCACATCCTCTTGTTTCTTGAAATCACCAAGCTATAACAAGTTGAGCTTTTATTCAGCTAATAAACCAGAGAAGCTCTTTCAAAGATTGGTTCAATTGGCAATGAACTAAAGGCTAAGTTAGACAATAATGCAGAAAAGTTACACTTGAGTTAACCTGGTTCTCTCTTTGCACATAATGTATGTATCAATTACTTAGTGATGCATTATATACTGTAATCTAATTCAGCATGTCAAACTTTTCAACCCAATTTATAAATTTAGCTGCATCAGCATCTGCATCATTTGCAGAAGTAATTCTTAGCATCCCTAGAAGTCAGTTCCTCTGGACGACTGGATATATGTATTATATCTGCGACACTTAGGGATCTAGTTTGCTCACTGAGCAAAATAAATGCTTAGGCATCCACATTATTAAAAATAGGTTTGCTTGGAACTAATAAGTCAGATAATATGATGTGTGAGCAGGCTGGGATTTCTGAACATTTTGGTCAAGGCCAGACATGTAAGTAATTTGTTCATTTAGTTACATACCATCAACACAGAGGCCATACTGTGCTTTTACTTGTCAAAGCTTTAGATGATTTATACTAAGCTTTATAACTTGAATAGGAGATTCATTTGAGTATGGTTTTTAAATATATTATGTATACATACAAAAGGAGATATTAGAATGTTTAAGCACTTTTAAAACTGTACTCTGGGGGTGATTTTAATACCAATGACAGGGAGAAAACAAATAGAGGTTGATTTATTAAAACTGGAGAGTGCAAAATCTGGTGCAGCTCTGCATAGAAACCAGTTAGCTTCCATTTTTTTCGGCAAAACGTAATTAACCTCCTGAGACCCGCGCTATAGCTGAATGACGGCTACAGCGCGGATCTAACAATCCAACTAGACGTCAATTGACGTCCGCCCCTTTGGGTTTTCCCCGCGCGCGCTCCAGAGCGCGCAGCCGGGAAACTCTGTGTTGGCCGTGTCCCTTGGACACAGCCAATTACAGATCGCCTTGAAC
This sequence comes from Rana temporaria, assembly GCF_905171775.1. Classification (NCBI taxonomy): domain Eukaryota; kingdom Metazoa; phylum Chordata; class Amphibia; order Anura; family Ranidae; genus Rana; species Rana temporaria. Next base: position 274,652,603 of record NC_053493.1, read on the forward strand.
GGCCAATCAGAGTGGCCGTTTGCGATGCGATCTGTGCGGCCAATGAGAGATGATATCATATGTAAACATATGAGATCACCTCTCATTGCCGGCTCACACAGAGACAGCGTCCTGTCTCTGGAGAGGAGACCGATCTGTGTCCCTTGTACATAGGGACACAGATCGGTCACCCCCCAGTCACCCCCCTTCCCCCACAGTTAGAACACTATGCAGGGAATACATTTAACCCCTTCCTCACCCCCTAGTGTTAACCCCTTCAATGCCAGTCACATTTATACAGTAATTAGTGCATATTTCTAGCACTGATCGCAGTATAAATGTGAATGGCGCCAAAAATGTGTCAAAAGTGTCCGATGTGTCCGCCATAACGTCGCAGTCCCAATAAAAATCGCAGATCGCCGCCATTTCTAGTAAAAAAAAATATAATAAAAAAAAATAATTCTGTCCCCTATTTTGTAGGCGCTATAACTTTTGCGCTTATTGCGATTTTTTTTTTTACCAAAAATATGTAGAAGAATACGTATTGGCCTTAACTGAGAAAAAAAAATGTTTTTTTTTTAAAATTGGCATATTTATTATAGCAACAAGTAAAAAATATTGTATTTTTTTTCAAAATTGTCGCTCTTTTTTGTTTATAGCGCAAAAAATAAAAACCGCACAGGCGATCAAATACCACCAAAAGAAAGCTCTACTTGTGGGGAAAAAAGGACGTCAATTTTGTTTGGGAGCCACGTCGCACGACCGCGCAATTGTCAGTTAAAGCGACGCAGTGCCGGAAGCTGAAATTTCACCTGGGCAGGAGGGGGGTATATGTGCCCAGTAAGCAAGTGGTTAAAGAAGCTGAATTTAGATTCTGATTGGCTACCATGCACAGCTGAACCAAATTTTGCACTCTCCAGTTTTAGTAAACCATCCCCATATGCTTTTCACTCTTCAAGAGTACTTAATAGGATCCAGATATCTTACCTCAAGCAAATGCCAAAATGTTGTTACATTTAGGAAGATACACACAAGAGTTAGTTTTATCAACATTTTCTCTTTATGGAATTAAAACATTGAAATAGATTTTTCTTCAAGGAGGTGTTTTGGGCTCATGGCAAGTACTTCATATGTTTGTAAAAGCGATCCATTGTTTTTAATCAAAGTGTTGCAATTCCTTTCCTCAGCACCTGGGGGAGCACCAACCATGGTCCATAACCCTTGCCCATCATGAAAATGCTTCACACCCTATTGTTTAAAGCAGTTTTTACAGAAACAAAACTGATGAGACTGTGACACTCAGCTCTCCCCACACCCAGAACTCATAGCTGCTCATCTGGAGTCGACTATGTGAATGCAGCTGGCTGCATTCTCTAAAGCTTGGGACACAGAGACCAGGATCTTCCTGGAATCACTGATTAGACCATGCTCTCTACACAAATGTAACCCGTTCTCTTTAGGCCCCTAACACTTATATATTGTATGCCAATTCCAGTGGACACAATTTTGTGATACTGTATATTCATACTTTTTTCTGAAACATCATGAATAAATATGGTGGTGCTACTGTTAGAAAGAAAAAAGTCTAAACCTATGAGGTTTGGGTTTGTATATACTCTTGGGGGTAGATCCTCGTACAACGGCGCATTAACGCGCCGGGCGTAGCGTATCTAAGATACACTACGCCGCTGTAACTTACTTTGTTTTGCTTTGAATCCTCAACAAATTTGCGCCGTAAGTTACGGCGGCGTAGTGTATCTCTTGCGGCGTAAGGGCACGGAATTAAAATGGATGTAATTTTTTAACTGCGCATGCGCCGTCCCTGGGGGTATCCCAGTGCGCATGCTCGAAATTTAACCGGAACAAGCCAATGCTTACGACAATGACGTCATTCTACGCAAATTCCTATAAGCAAACGACGTAAAAAATTCAAAATTGTACGCGGGAACGACGGCCATACTTAACATTGAGTACGCCACCATATAGCAGCTTTAACTATAAGCCGGAAAAAGCCGAACGCAAACGACGGAAAAAAATGCGCCGGGCCGACGTACGTTCGTGGATCGCCCGTAAATAGCTAATTTGCATACTCGACGCGGATTTCGACGGAAACGCCACCTAGCGGCCGCCGAAAAATTGCAGCTTAGATCCGACGGCGTACCAAGACGTATGCCTGTCGGATCGAGCCCAGGTGCCATCGTATCTTGTTTTGTGGATACAAAACAAAGATACGACGCGGGAAATTTAAAATTACGCCGGCATATCAGTAGATACGCCGGAGTAATCCTTTTGTGGATCTGCCCTAATGTATCTACATAGTTTACAGGTTCACGCTCATAAATGAGTAGCAACCTATAATGCAATGAATAGCCCTGGTCAGCTACAAGAGCCAATTTGAAGCAACTGATAACCCATTCTCCTTTCTATAAGTAGGTGGGCTCCCAGAAGCCATGTTGTCAGTGTGTGCTTGATATGATAGGAAGAGCTGACAGTTCTAGGTAGGGAGAGATTTTTTATTTTATTAAAATGTTTGTTTCATTTCGACATTGGTACATATCCCCCTTAGTAAAACAAAATATTCTTTGTGCAACCCATTTAGCGCTTACAATAATTAAATCAATAGTGCACTCCAATTTACTCAAGTAATTAATGTTGCTGCTCACTCTGTAATGTGTTTCCCACATCACGAAGCATCATATTATTGTTGCATGATGATTCTATTTAAATTTATGGTATTTTTCACAGATTAATGCATATGAGAGTGTTATTTAGTTTTAGGTTGCGTGACAATATTTGATACATTACATATTCCCTATAGCAGTGCCTTCTTTTCATGTACTGCATTTTGTTTGACATTAGCTTTGTCCATTAGTCCTTTAAATGGCCAAAACTGAATGACAAAATGTGTCCCTTCCCCATAGACCTCAATGGAGTTTGAGTTTAAGCAGGATTTGCTAAACTGAACTTAAAGGGGTTGTAGAGGTTTGTTTTTTTATTTTCTAAATATGTGGCTTTAAGCTAGTGCATTGTTGGTTCATTACCTTTTTCCTTCAATTTCCCTTCTAAATGTTTTTTTTCTTTGCTTTCTTTGTCTGAATTTCTCACTTCCTGTTTCTCCTCAGTAAGGTGTGCTAAATGACTTTCCACCGCTCGGATGATGGTGGAAAGCTTACTGAGGAGAAACAGGAAGTGAGAAATTCAAACAAAGAAAAAAAAACATTTAGAAGGGAAATCAAAGGAAAAGGTAAGTGAACCAACAATGCACTAGCTTAAAGGAACCAATTTAGAAAATAAAAGATGAACCTTTACAACCCCTTTAAGCAGATGCACCCATCCTTACCTGTGAGTTGGATTAAAATACAACATTTATAATTCCAAAGATTCACTAAGGGACATCTTTTTTTCTCTTTAACAGGTTTCTTTTTCCCCCTGACAAATATGTCTTGCTGAGACTTGAGGAAGTCATAAGTGTAATACCAATGTAGCACCCTCTATCATAGGTAGGTGTCGTACCAGGTGTGACCAGAACTGTGAGGCTATCAACAGAGGAACACCAAACACATATAAGTGAAAATATCATGATTTATGTAGGTAAGTGAATAATATAAATACATCCACCTCCAATATGACACAGTGCAACAAACCAACCAACAGACAGATATGTACAATAAATTGGAAGTGCCAGAATCATAAACAATAGCTAGGCCAGGGTCATACACAGCAGATCGGCAGATGGACAAAGGGATATTCCAGAAACATAAACTTTAGCCAGGCCAAGGTCATACACAGGGAGATCAGCAGATGGGGTAATTGGAACACAGGGCAGGGAGAGGATGGATGGGTCAGGGCAGGGAGACAGGATCAGGAACTCAGGTAGCAGATTTGAGGAACAGGTTCAGGTTCCCCTGATGAAATCATAAGGAGTGTGACGTAACGACGTAGGGCGTGCGAGGCTGACGCAAACTGGAAGTGGCCGGAATCTATGTGAAAAGGCGTCCAGAACGCCATTTTTCATTGTTTGGCTTTTACCCTTTTATCTTATTGTAAGAGACCAACTTTTAGTTTGAATAAATTATTTATTTTTAACGATATTGCATCGGAGGCCTCTTTTCTCTCTCTTTCTCTTTTCCCCATGTTTGTGGCTCTATCTGAGGTCTGTTTAACAACAAAGGAGAGATAGACATAGCCCCAAGCCAGGAGAGACAAAACGGCTGGAGTTGTATCTGCACACAGATTTGGAAAACAAAGAGAAGAGAATGACAGATAATAGAGCTCGAGGCTGACCCATAAGAGATACATATTACCATCTCGTGAAGGTGAGAGTTCTGGGAGACCAGTGGGAGGATTCTATTTATATTTATCGTTCACAGCACCCATTCCCTATGGACTAACTCCAAGGTTACCATCATTTAATAGTGGGACAGATACCCATATAGCACTAGCACTTTAAGTGGACTTCACATGCACTCTTAGTGAATTTTATTGCACACTCACATTGATGGACTGTTGATATTTATTGATTTATACATTTACTTATTTTTTCGAGTCATCAATATCATTATCATCATTTATTATTTATTTTTTGTTCACTTTAGATACACTTTTTAATGTTATCGTTTTTAGCTTACACTTTTCACATTTACCTGGTATCTTACGATGATATTTTGTATGTAAGTATTATTATTTGTCTTGAGCGTGATATCATTATTATTAATTTTTATACTTTATGTGCACAGTAAACACGTTTTAGATATTGCTGCTTTGTTATTTTCAACCCAGAAGATGCTATCTGCTCCACACTGCCGGGATCCATCTGCTGGTGGACGCCAGTACTGCGGCCCAAGGATGACATAACACCAGTAGGGAGAAGTTCCCTTGACAGTTCAAAACTGCCAGGAAACACCTGCTGGTGGACCTCAGTACTGCACGCCAAATGATAGATATTACCAGCGGATGGAACCTTTCCTGACAATAGGTGCTAGAGGTGTAGTGTTTGGTAGGTTCTGTCAGTACAGGTAAACTTAAGCAGGCCTATGCTGAAAGCTAGGCCTGTTTGTTTTTTATCTGGGTGGCAGGGAGTGGTTAGTGTAGCAGTGAGTGTGACTGACATGTACTTCAGCCTCCCCTGCTTTCAGTGAGAATGTTCTAGAAGAGGGGCAGGCCTGAGAGTTTTAGTGGCATGGAGCACATGTGAGGAGCACTGACCAATCCCCAACTATTATTGACGTGGGGCACACCTCCTACATATACTCACAGTCAGCCTGCTGGAGAAGAGTTGTTGGCTGGGTTAATTGAAAGATGGAGTGCTAGACTGGAGAAATACCCCCATCTGGGGGGGGGGGGACCCGGCAGAGGAGTTCGGCAGCTGGGAGGGAGCCTCTCCTTACACAGACATGGAAAGATGTCCTGGAACAGGAGCTGGAGGAGCAGTTGGTTTGCATGGTCCGGGTGAATCTTTCAAGAAGGACTCAGGGCAGGAGTCGGTGAGTGGAGCACTGTGGAGATCTCAAAGAGACATGCAAGGGGAGCTGGGTGCAGAGCCAGAATAGAGACTGTGGGGTATTTTGTCAAGTTACTGCAGTCTAAGGACTCAGGATTTGCAAGTCAGGCTTGCTGGGATCAGTTGTCCATCGTCAAGTATGCTTTATTAATTAAATGGTCAGGGCCAGCAAGAAGGGGTATTGCAGCAATAGTTTCAGCTAGGAATTGTTCAGAGTGAGGCCCAGCCTGTTCAAGATGGTAGGACAGGATGTCTAATGCTGTGACAGGGAAGTTTTACGCAGGAGATGAAGAGTCCTGGAGGTAGAAGTCTGTAGGGAGAGTGCAGAGGCAGGAGAAGTTCTGAGATGAAAAGTCTGTCCAGATTGGAGTCCACCATTTTCTTGGTCTGTGAAGATAATGAGTAACCATTTGCCAATGTGAAGCTGGATCAGCTCCAGCATTGCAAATACCAATTGTTCTATGGGCATCCCATATCCCCTCCCACCAACCAAGTTCAATCCCCCAAATAAAATAACAAAACAAAGCAAAAGACTTTTCGTTGTCTACAAGTGTGACGCATGGATGTCTGGCAGCAGGGTGAATATGTGTGAATGTTAGTAACAAGTGGCAACACACCGCTACACCAGGATAGCAACACTACTGGTTCCCCAGGCACAAGGATGCACAAGGGTATGTGTGTCAAACATGGTCATCCACTCTACAGTACATGACTTGGTCTGTACTTGGTCATGGTACTCTTTGTGACTTTATTCCTAAAGGTGATAATGTTAAAAAAAACAGTAATGTTTAAGCCAACATCCATTTTAATTTTTGTTCTCCTCTAGATTTACTGAACCTTAAGTCACCTAGTTTATTAACTAGAAAATCTGGTTTCTATACAATAATGTTGCTGAAGCCTCATGAGAATGATCAAAGTGTTATTGTAGTGCTATTCACTTATTGTATTTCTACTTGCCATAGATCATTTAATTACAAGTTCCCACTGTCAGTCCCATGTACGCGAAGCAAGCGGAAAGTAATGACAAGAGTGTGAGAAAGACATTGCAAGCATTATGTCACTGAAATAATCACCCTTAAGTTTTAAATGTCAGTAGCTTCCATTTAACTCCAAGTTCTATTGATATTCATATCTATTCATCTACGGTGATTAGTGGCAGATATTCATTAACTGGTAATTATTACTTAAGAATGTATATTTGGGGTTATGTATAAATTAACAGCATCTGCTTTAATTACATATAATTTAATGACATGTATATGGAATTACATATCTTTAAGTGTCACTTTAAAAGTCAGTTTTACAAGAGAGAAGTAGGTATGCCTAATTTTACCTTGTAACAGGCAATATTATATATGTGTGTGTGTGTATATATATATATATATATATATATATATATATATATATATATATATATATATATATACTGTATTTATGCATATATATATATATATATATATATATATATATATATATATATATATATATATATATATATATATATATATATATATATATATACACACCAGATAAGTTCAATACAAATGTGCATATTCATGAGTATGGATTATTTGTGGTGCTATTTTATAACTTTATTTTATCATTTAACTTACTTAAAGGGTCACTAAAGGATTTTTTTTTTAGCTAAATAGCTTCCTTTACCTTACTGCAGTCCTGGTTTCATGTCCTCATTGTTCGTTTTTGCTCTGATGTTGCTGTAATTCTTCTCTGTTCTGGACACTTCCTGGTTGTCTGTTTCCTGATGACCACAGTACTGGGAGATTCTAGTTTCATGTTCCAAACCATCACTGCTCTATGGCTCTGTGAAGCACACAGGCAGGATAACATGCAAAAACGAAACTAAATGCAAAAACGAAAGTAGATGCAAAAACGAAACTAGAGGTACATTATATGATTGATTTTTATCTATTTTTAATCAATTTTAAAAGGAATCAGTTAACTATTATGCCTCTATACCCTGTAAACAGTAATTTCAGCAAAACAAAATGTTTCCTTTACAACTCCTTTAATATTATATTTTAAAACAAACATGATAGACAATTTGCCACCATATAACAGGTCAATTACATTTAGCCTATTTAATTTATGTTTATGTTTTGGTTATTTAAAGTACTGTAAATAAAGGTTTACTGAAAATAAAAATTGATGATTTAGTGATTGAGTCCCATGACATTTTATCAGCAAGATCTTTACCCTAGATCTAAGAAGAGAAAAAAAAAATGAAATGTGATGTATAGTGCATTGCCAGGCACAATTCTCTATGATAAACAAAAAAAAAAAAGCAAGACACCGTTTTGGGGAATTCAGTGTTCTCTACAGCACTGTCTGAAAAGTAAAATGTCAGTATTATTGTAGATAGGAACATCATGTAGTAAAATGGTTTACTTCTTTTCCAGTAGCAATTCTGCAGCTTGTGATATTACAGTAAAACCTTGGTTTGAGAGTAACTTAGTTTGAGAGCGTTTTGCAAGACAAGCAAAAATTTTTAATACATTTTGACTTGATATACAAGCGATGTCTTTATATAAGAGTAGCGTCATGTCACAACTGAGTATAAAATAGAAGAGAGGCGCCTCTAAGTGTAGCAATATGGTTACATTTAATGAAGGTACAACATTTAGAAACTCACATGGTTCATGATTAAAACAGGCTATCACGATCAGGGGTCAGGCTCAGAGGCCAGTAGCTATAGCAGTTGAACACAGGTATACAGACAGTCAGTTCTCGCAGATGACACAGGCTCACCTGAGGTGCAGAGACTAAGCGCTAACCAGGGTTCATCAGAGCTCCTGATGGTGGAAATAGATTTTGCTGCGTGTTAGCACCCACTAGGAGATGAGCAAGCTGGGGTCCAGTAGCGGATAAGCAGATAAGGGTTAAACAGAAGCGTGGTCAATAAACAAGCCAAGAGGTCAATCACGAGTGGTTCCAGGTTGGTATCGGGCAGTAGAGTAGTCAAGGAACAAGCCAAGGGTCAATCATGAGTGGTAGCAAATACAGATAGCAGCTGGACAGACAAATAGCAAGGCACTGGCTGGGAAGGCACAATAACCTGGCAAAGAGGAAGTGCTGAGATAAGGCTTATATAGGAAGTTCATGGGAGGAGCAAGGGGTTCAAGGTTCAAGGCAATCAAGACACCAAGCAGAGAGGTCTAATGGATCAGATAGGTTTATCCAGCAGATCAGACAGGGAGCTGTCCAGTATCCCAGATAGCTCAATTGAAGAGTTTCAGGTTCAAGCCCAGGTCCTGACACAGGCACATCTAAGTATGCAGGCATTCGGGGTAAAGCTGTTCACATAGCCCATCCCCCGCACTGTCATTGATGTTGTCACTTCCACGAGCGGTTTAAGCCTCGCTTTCAGATCGCTCTACTGCAGGGTAATCTTCCCGGTCATGATTGCAGACTGACAGCGGTGAGAGCCAGCGATGAGGAGGACGCTCTATGTTGATCGCTTGAACCCGGATGCCTGCATACTTAGATCTGCTTCTTTTAATCATCAACCATGTGAGTTGCTAAATGTTGTACATTCATTAAATGTAACCATATTGCTACACTTAGAGGCACCTCTCTTCTATTTTATACTCTGTAGCTCCTGCTGGATTTTGCTTCTAATCCCACTGGGTAGGCTTCCATTTGTGGACATTTTATGGTTACACAACTTATCACAATGCTATAATCTTTTTATATGGACAATAAACTGAAGGACTTATGAATAGATGGTTGTGGAACGAATCATCTGAGTTTCCAATTATTTCTTATGGGTAAACTCGCTTTGATATACAAGTGCTTTAGATTACAAGCAGGCTTCTGGAAAGAATTATGCTTGCAATCCAAGGTTTTACTGTACATTATAAATAGCAAGAGAGGATATGCTCAATGAGTCCTCAGTTATCAAGTATCAAAGGCACGTTGCTCTTCTGGGTAATACTGGACCCAGAGCTTAACTTTAGCCATAACAGACCATTGAACTGCTTTATGGGTCAGAAGCACAGGTGGAAGAGAAGCTACGCAAATGATATAAATGCTATGAAAACAATTAGCAATCTGTATCACAAGCAGAATAGTCTTCAAAATTGAAACTTTCAAGATTTGGGTCCAACTAATGTTTTTGGTATGTGAATCCCATCACACATAGAAATGGTTGTGTCCTAGGCCATTTTAAAATATATTGGAAAATATTTTTTAATTGAGTGTATACTGTTTATCTGATAACAGATTTAGTCTCAGAATTGTGTATATCTTTATCAAAGCAGCATTTTGGCTTGGGTGAACAATTTGTTTGCATAAAATCACTAGCATATAAATTCTAATGATTATCTTATTATCTTATTGCATGCAATTTGCTGTTTTATTTTGTAAATGTTCATTAATCTGTTCTTTTTTTTCATGTGTATTTTCTGCGTTCCCTTCAATTATTTTGCAGTTCATTGCAGTGACCAAGCATGATCTCTTTATCCAAGAGAATGATGCTAGCAAGCCAGGCATATACAGGCTTATTTAATAAGGCAAAGAGCAACGTACAAATGGCAGTAACCCATAGCTTTTATCTGTAATAGATTTTCTTTAATGTATGTCCTTAACATAACTGAGAGGTTTTCATTAGTGTTGGACTGGGGAATAAAAAAAAGAAAGAAAATAAAAAGACATCTTTATTGGTTGCTATGGTCAAACACTTTACTTGAACTCTTATACAGTATATAGTCTCTCAGTAACTAGCAGCATTGCTCCCTTCTTTTTCCTGTTTTTTACCCTTCTTGGGTTATTAGGAAAAACAAATAAATTGTTTTCTATAGCATTCATGTTCCAGATGTCATTTTTCTAGTGCTGGGTAGAAGATTAAAGTATTGATTTATTGTATACAGTGGTTATGTAGTGGTAGATAAGCAGTTCCCAGGTGTCTGTGCTCATCTTCTGCCTCCCTTTCTGCTCCACACACTTACCTGAAATATCTACTAACACAGAGATTCAATAACATCTTCAATTGGAAGACTTGGGGCCAGATTCACAGAGCAAGTACGCCGGCGTATCTACTGATACGCCGGCGTACTTTCAAATTTCCCGCGTCGTATCTTTAGTTTGAATACTCAAACCAAGATACGACGGCATCTGGGTAAGATCCGACAGGCGTACAGCTTCGTACGCCTTCAGATCTTAGATGCAACACTTCGGCGCCCGCTGGGTGGAGTTTGCGTCGTTTTCAGCGTCGGGTATGCAAATTAGCTATTTACGACGATCCACGAACGTACGCGCAGCCGTCGCATTTTCTAACGTCGTCTGTAGTCGGCTTTTTCCGGCGTATAGTTAAAGCTGGTATTTTGCGGCGTATACATAGACTTGCCATGTTAAGTATGGCCGTCGTTCCCGCGTCGAAATTTGAATTTTTTTTTTGCGTAAGTCGTCCGTGAATAGGGATGGACGTAACTCACGTCTAAGTTAAAAAAATGAAGTTCTATCTGTCCACTAATCAAAACATGGGGTTGCCTATAAAAATTGTTGGGGGACTATAGTAAATATAGTGAAGTGGCTAGCTTTCATATCACCAGAATGTGACCTCATCTCACTATGGCTGATTTGCTAAAGGATTAGAACATATTCACTTTGCAGTGTGAATTTTCATTTTGCAAGGTAATTATCACTTAGCTTTAGAAAGGATAATTAGACTGCCAATGGTCTAAGTTAGGGAATGGGGTTGTTAACATGCCAGATTGATAAAGAGTGAGAGAGGAGATTCCCAAATAGGCTTTTATTAACTGGGTACACTTATTGAGGAAACCACATTTGTTTATCTTTGCAGCACTTTCTAAGTACTAAGAGCCCATTCACACAGGGGCGACTCGTCAGGGGTGACAGCCGCTGACAAGTCGCGTCCCGCTTTGTTTAATAGAACCGTTCTAATAGGAGCGACGCAAGTCACTCTGACTTAGTAAAAGGTTCTTGTACGACTTTGGGGGCGACTCGGACGACATGCATTGACTTCTATACAGAAGTCATTTTGCAAGTTGCCTCTGAAGTCATCTTCAGGTCGCTTGCCGAGTCGCCCCCAAAGTCGTGCCACCCCGGTGTGAATGGGTTCTAATGCCGCGTACACACGGTCGTTTTTTGTGATGAAATAAAAAAACATTTTTAAAAACGTAATTTAAAATGATCGTGTGTGGGCTTCACATCGTTTTTTGTCTTCTAAAAAACGACCAAAAAAAATTTGAACATGCTTCAATTTTTTATGTCGTTTTTCAAAATGTCATTTTATGTGTCATTAAAAATGATCGTGTGTGGGCTAAAACAACGTTTTAAACAACGTTTTAAACTCGCGCATGCTCAGAAGCAAGTTATGAGACGGGAGCTTGAATGGAACAGGGTGCCCTTGTACGTGTTGTACGTAACTGCGCTTTGCTAGAGCATTTTGAGAAAACAATGGTTTGTGGGCAACGTCGTTTTTTATGATGAAGTTAGAAAAACTTTGTTTTTTTCATGATGAAAAACTTTGTTTTATTTCATCACAAAAAACGACCGTGTGTACGCGGCATAAGAGTCCATCAAAATAACTTTAATCTATTAACCTCTTTCCCACCGCGCCATAGACAAAAGACGTCTACAGCGCAGTGGAGTTATTCTGGGAGGACGTCCCTGGGACGTCCTCCCAGAATCCTTCACTCGCGCGCCCCCTGGGGCGCGCTCCAGGAATCATCTGTGAGCGCCGGGTCTAGAAGACCCGGCGCATCACAGATCGCGGAAAATCGCCGCTGATAGCGGCGGTTTACCACGTGATCGCTCCGTCAAATGACGGAGCGATCACTTGTAAACAAACCAGCGTCATGTAACCGGCGTTCCTCCCTCTCCTCTCTGTACCGATCGGTACAGTGTGAGAGGAGAGGGGGGAGAGCGGAGGCAGCAGCAGCTGCTGTGGCTGGATCTGTGACAAATGCAGTCACAGATCCAGCCATCCTTCCCTGCGCAATACTCTGCAATAAAATCAATACTCTGCAATAAAATTAATACTCTGCAATAACCCCCAAACTCTGCAATACCCCCATACCCCCCATACTCTGCAATAACCCCCCCATACTCTGCAATAACCCCCCCATACTCTGCAATAACGCCCCCATACTCTGCAATAACCCCCCATACACTGCAATAACCCCCCCATACTCTGCAATAAACCCCCCATACTCTGCAATACCGCCAATACTCCGCAATACCCCCAATACTCCGCAATACCCGCTAATATGACAGAAACAAGATATTATTATTATTTTTTTACAGAATTGTCAGTGTTTTTTCTTTTATAGCGCAAAAAATAAAAAACCCAGAGGCGATCAAATACCACCAAAAGAAAGCTCTATTTGTGGGGAAAAAAGGACAAAAATTTCAGATGGGCACAATGTTGTATGACTGAGTAATTGTCATTCAAATTGTGAGAGCACCGAAAGCTGAAAATTGGTCTGGTTAGGAAGGGGGTTTAAGTGCCAAGTGGTCAAGAGGTTAATATTAATAATATATTAGGCTGTAAGATTCAGCACCCTATTTTCATTTGCTTTGTGGATCTATCCACAAAGATGCTTATGGCATCATTCGATTATCGAAATAGTGACTCGTTGGGGGTTATTTACGAAAGGCAAATCCACTTTGCACTACAAGTGCAAACTACAAGTACAAACTACACTTGAAATTGCACTGAAAGTGCACTTGGAAGTGCAGTCAATGTAAATCTGAGGGGGACATGCAAGGAAAATAAAAAACATAATTTTAGCCTGCTCATGATTGGATAATAAAAATCAGCAGAGCTTCCCCTCATTTCAGATCTACCCCTCAGATTTACAGCGACTGCACTTCCATGTGCACTTTCAGTGCAATTTCAATTGCACTTTGCACTTGTAGTTTGCACGGGTCACATAGGCATCTATAGAAAATTCAACTTAGTGTAGTAAGGAGCAGCAGTCAGCAACCAACCTGAGTACATCTAGGAATCTCAAGGTAATTTCACTTAAAGGGGTGTTAAAGGTACAATTTTTTTTCCTAAATAGCTTCCTTTACCTTAGTGCAGTCCTCCTTCACTTACCTCATCCTTCGATTTTGCTTTTAAATGTCCTTATTTCTTCTGAGAAATCCTCACTTCCTGTTCTTCTGTCTGTAACTCCACACAGTAATGCAAGGCTTTCTCCCTGGTGTGGAGTGTCGTGCTCGCCCCCTCCCTTGGACTACAGGAGAGTCAGGACGCTCTCTACGTTGCAGATGGAGAAAGGAGCTGTGTGTTAGTGGGCGTCCTGACTCTCCTGTATTCCAGGGGAGGGGGCGAGCATGACACCCCACACCAGGGAGAAAGACTTGCATTACTGTGTGTAGTTACAGACAGAAGAACAGGAAGTGAGGATTTCTCAGAAGAAATAAGGACAATTAAAAGCAAAATCGAAGGATGAGGTAAGTGAAGGAGGACTGCACTAAGGTAAAGGAAGCTATTTCGGGATAACAAAAATGTACCTTTACAACCCCTTTAAGCACTGTTGTTACCTTAGAAACATTTTAGACCAGATAAGGTTCATTTTAAAATTCATATTCTCTATTTTTTGTGTTTCTAACACGCTAAAAATGACAATGTTGCTGTAGGCACCCATTTTTATTTTACATTTCTTATGCTTTCTCATAACAAGCAATACGATTCTGTATGACCAGACCCTATTATTATATAATGTCATTAAAAGAGTTAAATATAATTTATGTTAGTTATACCCTTCAGCCAAGCCAATGTCCTGTTTTTACCTTTGGTTCTTTCCATTTGAGTAATTTACGCATACATTGATCATTAGTCAATTCCTCCCATACTTACAGCATAATAACTTTGATTTATCAGTAGCATAGGACATTACTTTTTAACTGTTGATTTGTTAATGTCACTCACATTTCCATTCTGTATGCTTTTAATGTAGTTGTTCTTCTGCACATAAAACTTGGATACCTGTTACAGTGACATATATACCAGTGAAGCACTGACTTATTAGTGGCATATTATCACCTCAGAAGGAGAAGAACATAATAAATCAAAAAATGTATCCATCACCTTCAATGCAATGCAATTTATGAGCGTGCAATCCTGTTATCTGACTTCATTTCCAAATTTGCACAAAAAAAAATAGCTTTATTGATTTTGAAATGCACGTGATTGATGTGTACATATTATTGGAAACCAGAATGCATTTGATTGGTGACAACTTTCTACTTGGAGATGTTATAATACTTACATTACCCTCCAATAAATGTAGAACACTAGAAATACAATTTAGATTGCAAAAAGGTATATTTAATGTGTTTACCTATATTACCTATAGTAGAACTAAACTTTTACAAAAATGTTTTAGATTTGTAGAGCACTGTAAGTAAAAGAGGAACTCATTTTTGTATTTTGTTAAAAGGTTCCTTCCTTCATTCATGTTTTCTCTCCCTCTACTGTCCCCATCTCGTAGACTCTTTGTATGAGCTTTGTGTGTGTGTTTTACTGTAGCTGTGGCTGAAAATCACAGTGTTACTGTAGTGACTGAAACAGAACACTCTGTTGGCACAACTATTTGTAGTCCATCTCAGGAATATGCCGCAAAAGGTGACAACGATGTAGCAGATTTTAGTATGTGTTGTTAACCTAGGAAAGTGGCTGTGAATACACTATCTTGCTTTCAGGATCATCAGGTACAATTTAGCTTAAAGCAAAAAAATATATATATATATATATATATATATATATATATATATATAAAAATGTATATATAGATATATACACACAGTGGCCCGGATTCACAAGGCACTTGCGCTGACATATCTCGAGATACGCCGCGTAAGTGCAAATATGCGCCGTCGTATCTATGCGCCGTGCCCACAAACTGAGATACGCCTAAAAATAGGCTTCATCCGACCGACGTAACTTGCCTACACTGGCGTATCGTGGGAGCATATTTACGCTGGACGCATGTAGCGCTCCCATTGATTTCCTATTCAAATATGGAAATGAGGGAGATACGTACTTGCGCCCGGCGCATAATATATGCGGTTTGCGTAAGTCGTACGTCCGGCGTAAAGTTATTCCCCATATATGAGGCGCAACCCATGCAAAGGTATGGACCAGGGAACACAAGCCGTCGTATCTTTTGTCCTTTACGTTGTACGTGAATATGACTAGGCGTGGGTTATGTTCACGTCATAGGCAGTGATCCGGCAGATTTGGGGCAGCCCAGGCTCAAGGACCAGCTGCTTTGGGGAAAGGGCAGAGGCCCCCCATGCAGCTGGGGCCCCTGGGCAGTGCCCAGGTGTGCCCTCTCATTAAGACAGCCCTGACTGAAGTAATTACACTTTGCTACAATGTAAAGTAGTAAGTGTACAGCTTGTATAACAGTGTACATTTGCTGTCCCCTCAAAATAACTCAACACACAGCCATTAATGTCTAAACCAATAGCAACAAAAGTGAGTACACCCCTAAGTGAAAATGTCCAAATTGGGTCCAAAGTGTCAATATTTTGTGTGGCCACCATTATTTTCCAGCACTGCCATAACCCTCTTGTGCATGGAGTTCACCAGAGCTTCACAGGTTGCCACTGGGGTCCTCTTCCAGTCATCCATGATCACATCACAGAGCTGGTGGATGTTAAAGACCTTGCGCTCCTTCACCTTCCTTTGAGGATGCCCCACAGATGCTCAATAGGGTTTGGGTCTGGAGACATACTTGGCTAGTCCATCACCTTTACTCTCAGTTTCTTTAGCAAGGCAATGGTCGTCTTGGAGGTGTGTTTGGGTTCGTTATCATGTTGATATACTGCCCTGCAGCCCAGTCTCCAAAGGTAGGGGATCATGCTCTACTTCAGTATGTCACAATACATGTTGGCATTCATGGTTCCCTCAATGAACTGTAGCTCCCCAGTGCCAGCAGCACTCATGCAGCCCAAGACCATGACGCTCCCACCACCATGCTTGACTGTAGGCAAGACACACTTGTCTTTTTACTCCTCACCTGGTTGCCGCCACAGACGCTTGACACCATCTGAACCAAATAAGTTTATCTTGGTCTCATCAGACAATAGGACATGGTTCCAGTAATCTATGTCCTTAGTCTGCTTGTCTTGAGCAAACTGTTTGCCAGCATAGGACTATAATCAAGTTCCTGTTTCTCCAAGGGAAAGGTGCAAAGCAGATCAATGATGAAATATCGCAAACTTTGGGTGAGAGTGTACCTTCACATGCCACAGTTAAACATTGGGTTGTCAATTTTAAAACTGGCCATTTCGGTGTTGAAAGTGAGAAACCCAGTGGAAGGCCTGTTTCTGTGCTGGCAAATGTGAAAGCCATCCATGACATCATCATGAAGGACCGCCTAATATCAGGAAAAAGTTTTGCTACATATCTGGGAATATCACGTGAAAGAGTTGGTGCCATTATCCACAACGACTTACTAAGGAGAAAGCTTACAGCAAAGTGGATCCCAAAACTTTTGACAACCGAAGCAAAAGAGGAAATGTGTGGAGACATCGGTGGCTGTTTTGGAACATTTTGCAAGAAATTAGTCAGATTTCCTGGACAAACTGGTAACTAGTGATCAGACATGGATCTACTGGTATGATTCTGAGACAAAGGAACAGTCTAAGGAATGGAGACACAGTGGTTCCTCCAGGTCAAAGTAGTTCTGCGTGTAAAGGTCAGTGCAGAAGCAAATGGCAACAATTCTTTGGGATAAGAAGGGAGTTCTGTTGGTGGACTACCTCCAAACGGGTTCAACCATCATTGCAACATATTACTGTGCTTTATTGATTAAGTTGAGGCAAAGTATCATGGTAAAACGTTGAGGAAAGCTCTCCAAAGGTGTCATTCTGTCAGTGGTGGTTTGTCTATAGAGGGCGCTGGAGCGCCGCCCCCTCTGGCTCTCGCACTGCCACTGAATAACATAGACTCATGCATGGTCTATTCAGATGGCCAGACCTTGAGCGCCGGCCACCTGAATAACGGCAGCTGGATGTCTGTGAGAAAGTGCCTATCAGAGCCAGTGGCTCTAATAGGCTTTCCGAGTACAGCCCTCAGCCTTCCAGATGCTTATCCAGGGAACGTACGGGGGGTGCGTTCCTTGGATAAGACTGACAGGCGTCTCAGCCAATCAGGTTCACCGGTTCTGGTTATCGATAACCTGATTGGCTGAAAGCATCGTCGTGGGCGGGAGAAGACATCGAGGGACGTGGAAGGACTAGGAGGATGGCTGACTTCCAGAAAGGTAAGTGCCGGGCGGGGGGGAAGGGGCATTTTACAGGGCACAGCGGCGACAATGGGCACAGTGGTGACAATGGGCACAGTGGTGACAATGGGCACAGTGGGGACAATTGGCAGAATGGGGACAAAAGCAAAAGAATGAAAATTACATCTATAACGAACGATTTGCATTCTGTATTTTAAATTCTTTGTCTGTTCGTATTTTCATTCGTATGTTCGTATTTTCATTTGTGTGTTTTGTAAATCCGTTTATTTGTCTGTTCGTAAATTTGTGTACTTGTATCGTTCTTTCGAATGGGCACTGGACAGTGTAGTTAGTGAGTGATGTATCTTACTTAATATCTTAGCCAATCAGCTTATCTCTTTTGTGCTGGGTTACGTCGTACAGTATAAAGCCTCGTACACACGATCGGACTTCAAACAAACTTTTCCGTGGATTTTTGTCTGAAGGGAGTTGGCCAGACTTTGGAAACTGAAAAAGTTTGTCCGATAGAGTGTACACACGGTCTGATTTTGTGGAAAACGCTCATTTTGACGTTTGTTGGCAACAAGTCCGACCGTGTGTACGGGGCTTAAGAGAAAGTATATCTTAATATGGATTAGCCGCGTGTTGCTATGTATTTACGAAAGTACAAAATTACAAATCCATTAAACGAAAATTATTTTCTTACAAAATTACGAATTTCGAATCATCGAAAATAAATTTGACAGAATTACGAATCATTCATTATAAACGAAAATAAAACTGTTACGAAAATACGAACGGGTCCGAATAGGAAAACTTGCGTCTTACGAAATACGAACGGGTCCAAAAAGGAAAACTTGAGTCTTACGAAATTACGAATCTTTACGAATCTACGGAACGAGACGAAACGGAACAAAAAAATAAGAACATTTTTGTTGTGCACATGTCTACTATCAACCATGTAGTGCAAGGGCTTAACTGATTGGATACAGAGTGATTAGATAAATGGTGTGTCCTTTTATTATATTGTTTCGGTAAATCTAAAGGAGATCATACAGATATTGTACAATAATATTGTATAGTCTATGGCCACCTTGATACACCTAAAATTAACTAGGCACACTTTTGGCAATTAATTATAAGCAGCACCCTAAACGCAGAAGCAAACACATTTTGCCACGTGAAAACATGAGTGACAAACTCAGAACAGTACAATGTCCCATGAGCTACTTTGCCACATGAAATCAATGGGCTACCTTGCAGAAAAAGTGAAATTGGTATGTTTACACAAGAACAATGAGGCTCCATTCAAAGCTGTGCGTTTCGGAATGCACAGCAAACTGCACAGAAAACACGCACTTTTGGAAATGTGCTGCAAATGTGCTTCACACTTGCAGCACAATTAAATGTGCATGGCACCCCAAGTGCAGGTAGCAGGTGTGCATCTGCCATGTGACAAAGAAGTGCAAAAAAGTGGTAAAAATGTGCCATGCGCCGCTGTAAAAAATAAATAAGTTCTGGAGCTTCTGTGTGGCGTTTTTTGCACGTAGGACAGCCTATTCGAGTTAAATGGCTGCCTTATTTGTGTGACGAGCAAAAATGCTCCAACCCCCCCCCCCCCAAAAAAAATGCATATGTGAACATGAATTCTCATTATGTGAAAATGTGAACGGGGCTTGACAGCCAAGTTTCTAATCAGACAGGCCCATGCAGTACAACTGGTAGTAGAACTAAAGGATATTGTACAATCAGATTGTGGAGTGTATGGCCAACTTAAGGGAAGAATTAGGAAAGTGAGTGGAAATAAAACAAGAGGTGGTAAAGTAGTGAGGGAGGTGGGGTCCAGACAGGTGAACACCACCTACCATCCTGTATTCTGTGATGCAGCAAGGTAGTGCATGATGGGAGATTACCCACAGGAAGTGATGTAAGCAGAAGGCATGTTTTTAAAACTCAAGCAGACACGTGTCACTTCAAAGCTTACGTTTATGAGGTAAGTGAGAGATAAACACATTGGGACAGAAAGAACATTAGAAAAGGCTTCTATCTATTATGAAAAATTAAATTCTGCCTGAAAAAGTGAACTTAGTCTTTAAAGTGGTTGTAACTTAACATTTGCACTTTGCTGCATCAAAATCCTTTCTAATCAATATACATAGTGCTCTTTTTACAATTTGTCTAACCTTTATCAATTTGTTGAAACCGAGCCAGGATCACTTTCATGACGTCGTTGACGCATTCGCCGATTTTTGACTATTTACGGCATGAAGTGTGTGCCGTCGTTCTTTTCCAACCGATGCCATGCCTCTGTCATTCACTTTCTGCGGCATTGCATTGCAATCCCGTGAGACTACAGTACTGTGCCCTGCTTCCTTTGACACCCATGGGACTTGCTACGTCACATCACAGCACCGATCACTGAGGACAGAATGCAACTTGCTAAAACAACTCTAAAACAGCAAATATCCCACAATGTTATATTTCTTTTCACTTTTATTAGTACTTCTGTTTAGAAAATAGGTAAAGGTGTCTAAATTGGAGACATGACGGACTTTGTTGCCATAGTAATCCAAAAATTATAATGAGGCTTGGTAATCACGCAATGCGCATGTGCGAGATTCCAGCCATTACCACAACAAAGGGCGGAAGTTTTACAGTGCACAAATGCAGAAGACAGTAGTAAAAATGGTGCTGGCTTCGGACCAGAGGCATGGAAACAAAAATAAGCTGCTAAAAAGTAAGAAGGGACCAAGGAAGTTTATTTATAAGATGGAATAATTAAAACAACTTTTGTTGTGTAGTGGCTATATTAATTTTCAGGATTTATTTGGCTAAGTTTACTTCCTCTTTAAGTCATTTACTATGGAATGAGTAGATGTTGATTGTCCAAGAACAAGATGAGAGGTGTGAAAGTTGTAGCAGAATCCTGCTCTAGTTACATAATCCCATTGTTGGTGTCAGGAATAGGGATGGGCCAAATGACCCCCTGTTCGGTTTGCACCAAAACTTTCGAACATCGGTAAAGTTCAGAATCGAATAACGAACCCCATTGAAGTCTATGGGACTCGAACATGAAAAATCAAAAGTGCCTATTTTGAAGGCTGTATGCAAGTAATTTGGCATACAATGGTTATTGGGTTCCAGGTACTGCTTTGGGGAACATGCATCAATGAAAAAAAAGTTTGCAAAAAATGTAATTTTTAAAGGAGCAGTGATTTATTGATGCTTAAAGTGAAAGTATAAAAATGAAAAATTCCTTTCAATATAGTGCCTGGTTGGTCCCCTTATGCCTCGTACACACGATCAGAATTTCCAATGGAAAAATTCAGACTGACTTTTTCCAGCGGAAATTCCGGCCGTGTGTATGCCCACTTCTACTTCTGGTACAGGTGTGGAAAAATTGTTCTTTGGGTGTCGGTCGCCTTTTAAGCAAACCGAGCACTGACTCTGTATGACTGCCTAAAATGGCTACAGAATCTTCGGACAGCCTTAGTAGATCTTCCAACCCATGGTACCTATTTAGGAAAGGCTACACCACCAAATTGAGAACATGTGCCAGGCATGGCACATGTGTCAACTTTCACTGTCTAAGGGCGGACACAAGGTTTGTGCCATTATGACACACCACCATTTCTGGCTCCAGCTGGCGTGGCGTGAACCACCTCTGGGCCTGCAGAGCTGCAAGAATCTCTGCTCTGGTGTGGTTTCTGTCCCCTAGACACACCAGCTGAAGCACTTCATGGTACCTTTTAGCTTGACTCATTGAATAGCCCTTTGAATGCTTAGAGGGTACTTGACATTCATAGGGCAATTTAGCAGAGGAGGGCATGGAGGAGGAGGAGGGGGTAGAGCTGACAAATCTGGTATCATCACCAGCTGTATGGAGATATGGGGGCACAACAAGCTGCAGCCCTGAGTCCCGTCCTGCTTCCTTCCGAGTTGCAAACAGAGTTATCCAGTGTGCTGTGAACAAAATATATCTTCCCTGCCCATGCTTGCTAGACCACGTTTCTTCAGTAACGTGGACTTTGCGGCTGACTGCCTTGCCCAAAGATGCCACAACATTGCCTTCCACATGATGGTAGAGAGCTGAAATGTTCTTACGTGAAAAGAAATAGCAACTGGGAACCTGCGGTGGTACAGCACATTCTGCAAATTCATAGAAGGGGGCAGAATCCACCAGGTGGAAAGGCAGAAGTTGCAAAGCCAGCAGCGTTGACAAGCTTGCATTTAGACACTGGGCATGTGGATGGCAGGAACTGTATTTTTTTTCCCGCTGAAGCAGATGGGGCAGAGAAATGGTGTGTGCTACTGGCAGATGTGCTGCAAGGACCTGGGACACCCTGCGCTATACCATCGTCCCTGTAAGTGGAGGCTGCTGAGAGGTCATGAGGTATAGCAGGGACAGACTGAGGTGAGTAAGGAGGAGGGACAGATGTGTGCACCTTTTATGTGGCTCTTAGGTGCTCTTGCCAACGGGCTGAGTGGTGGGAGGATAAATGCCTTGTCAAGCATGTGGTGCCCAAATGGTTGGTGTTTTTGCCACACTTTATGTGCTTGAGACAAAGTTTGAAAATAGCAACAGTGCTAAATGTACTAAAAAAGGCCCAGACAGATGAGCTGTAGGAAGGGGGCAAGGAGATAATAGCTACACAATGTGATGAAATAGGGTGGCTGCTCTCTAACAAGATGGCTGCCTCGTTGGGGTTGTGCCTCACCCTCAGTTTCCTCCTCTGCTCTATCCAACACCCAAATCGAGTCAGCGACCTCATCATCATCGCCTCCCTTCTAATTACCACTGAAGACAACTTGGCAATACGCTGTGGCTGGGGGAACATGAATGCCAATTTGTGTACCAGTGTTCTCCCCTGTCTGTAGACTCATATTCCTGCCTTTCTCAACCTCAGAACCAAAATCTGAATCGAGTAATGGCTGTGCTTCGTCAAGGAGCAAGTGGCTGATGCTGTGTCTAAATAACTCCTCTGACTCCTCCATGTCTGATGCTGGGGCTATAGCAGGAATAGCTGTGGACTAGGAGGTATGTTTTGCCACTCTGGCAGCTGCAGGGGACGGCGCACTAGTCCCTGCTTGGGTGATGGAGGATGAGAAGGATAAGGACGGTTTAGTAAGCCAGTCCACCACCTCCTTTGCATGCTGTGGCTGGATAGCATGGACAACATCACTAAACAGAGGAAATAATGCCCTACCTGAGGACTGTCCACCTCAGGTATTGAGGTCGTTCGGAAGGCTGAACAAACGGTCGAGTGACCCGATAATTTGGTTGTTTGGAGAACATCCAAACAGCCAAAGTTCGGCCCAAACTCATGCTCAGGCCAAACTGTTCGCTCATCCCTAGTCAGGAGGCCTGTAAAGGTGCCACAATTTACATTTCTAAAGGTTGGCAGATCTCTGGGGTAGAGATGTTAAAACAACAATATAAGTGGAAAACAGATGGTGTTGAAGGCCCACCACTATTCAGGGATAGTTGTTTCATTTTGACTCAGATGGTCTCTGTCACACCTCTTGTAAATGTGAACCAGTTGTCCTCTCTTTCGAAAATGTGCACCTCACTGTCCTAAAAAGAATCTTTCTTTCTGTTTTTGGACAATCAATCACTACTCATTCCATGGTGCTTGGATTAAGGTGCCTTAAAATGTGGATACAAATACTGGGGTATCTTTATGACATGCATTGGAAATAAAGAAGTTGTTTGCTACAATATATATTCAATATTTATTGAAAAAGTCAATTTGAATGGGTCTAACTACAATTAGCTATACCATGACCTGGATAAATGAAGACCTTCACATAGATATTTACACATACATATTATTTTGTAGTTTATTAGTTCTTTATATAAAGTTCTATTTTTTCATAATCTCAAAAAGTTTGGTATGTTAAATTTACAATATATATTTAAATGCTTTAATGTGGAATTCTACTGTCCGCTGAGTAACAAACAAATCTATTTTCCATGCTTAACTCTTAGTGCAAAAATAATTTATAATTAAGCATTCCATACAAAAGGCCAGTCACATTTACAGTGCATTATGCATTTATATAAAGGATTTTTAACTGAAGAATATGTAAATATTGCACTAATAAGAGGTTTTGGAATTCAAAATGCCACAAAAGGTTATGACCTGAAGCCCTGTTAATAGATGACTGAGGGCGTACACTAAGTAGCACTGAATGACAGCTACCACAGGGTATTTTGCATGTGAAATAACCTCCATTGAATGACCTATGTTTTTTCTTTTCAAGTATATGACACTAATGAATGTAAAAAGGGGAGCTTTATCCACAATGAGTGTTATTTACATCTAAACAGGAAATTAGTGGAGCGTCTTCAATTGCCAGCACATCGGATATGAAACATTGTTCCCTTTGCAAAAAAATAAACCCTGCTTATGAAGCTATAGAAATGGAGTAGCTATTACACATTTATTATTTTGGTATTTTTATTGTATATAATGTCATTTTTAAAATTATTTTATAGTCAGTATTCTATGAGTAACTTAAAATCAACTATGTTTTAATCATTTCAGAGTTTAATATGAATTAATATCTTTATGATGTGTTTTTGTGATGGGAAGATTCAGTCCATGATGTGCAGAAGTAGTCATTAACATCCTCACCTATCAAGATGATTTACTAATTATTAGGTATGTGAAATCTGAATTTCTAATGCATGAGCATTTTGATTCATTAAACAGCTATTATGTGGAACCCTTCTCTATAGCGGGTGATATCACAGAATACAAACCCCAGTTAAATTATTATGAACATATAAACAGAAATTCTAAAACCCTTTAGGCTTCCTTTTCAATCTGTGAGTTTTTGCTTTATAGAAAAAGTCAAAGATTTTTTTTTTTTTTACTTGTTAAATTGGTTCTTAAAGATTAACATTAACATGATTCAAAATCAGACAGGACAATGGTTCTTCTTTATCCAAATGTCTGGGATAAGATAAGTGTGTTTCTCTATCGTAACCAACATGACTGAAACCAACACAAGAGACGGAAGTGAAGGGTGACAATTGATTTGCTTAGTTACCGTTAGAGGTAAATGATATGATGATCATTGTGTAAAAAGGTGCCAAAGGATCTGTTTTTTTTCTTTGTAACTGAAGAAATACATGTAAATGTTATGATTGTGTAACAATATTGATTGTAATAGGGAACAGCTTTCCAAAGCTTGGGTATACAGTATTCATATTAAGAGAGATAGACATTGGCAATGATGGACAAGTCTAGAAATACACTGGCAGATGTTCCCTTACTGATAGATATAAATAAAAACACACAATGGGGTTATTAAAGTGATTGTAAAGGCAGAGGGCTGGATTCAGAAAGATCAGCGGATCTTTCTGCTGGCGTAACGTATCTCAGATACGTTACGCCGCCGTAACTTTGGGCGCAAGTTCCGTATGCAGAAAGAAGAATATATAGTAATTCTCTGGCGACATGCATTTATTGTCACAATATGCACTCCCTTTATACTTTTTAATCCAATCTGTATTCCCTTGACATCCATGCCTCACCCCCTAAGGTGCTTTGCACGAGTTTTACACACATTTTTGAGGCATCACGTTTTGTTTTGCTTGCTTTGAAGTTCTCGCAAGCGTAGACAGGATTCCCCTGTTTTGATCCAGACGATCATCCACGCTGTCTATCTGTCTATCTGACAGGGTTTGTGTCTTCCTTGTTTTGGAGCCCTTTTCATTCTTATTTTAGCTCCGTCGAGCATACGAGATTGAGTCCCGCCCTGCCTGTTGGCTATTGGTGCGGTTCTATTTTTGAGGTGGGGCGTACGTTCGGCTGTCCTAGAGCTGTGTGCTCAGCTGTTCAGCCGTTTGGTACCGCCCTGTGTGAGGCTTGCCATTGGCGCGGTCGACTGGATGGGTGGCATTACGCCACACCCCGCCCCCGCTATTATCGTAATATGGGAGTTTTCTCTCGCTCCGATTGTGACATGTGATGCATCTTACAGCTGATGCGGTCACATGACAGATACAAGCCAATCAGGGCAAGAGTAGTGCTATTTAAGGACGCAGGGGAGACTGAATGCCGTCATTCTTTCGCCCCAGCGCTCTGGCTGTGGAGCACCTAATAGATCTGACCCACGGCACCCCTGGAGGTGCCCTCTGCAGGGGATTTTTTTTGCTGAGAGCCAGCCTGTTTTATACTTAGTACGTAGAAAGCTTTCCCCACTGTCTGGAGATATGTGGCTCATTTTAATTGGTGTAATTTTTCCTCCCAAGCACACCAGCTGTGGAGTATCAACAGTTTTGATATGTGGCACCATCTGAGATACCTGTGTATGGAAGCATCTCACTGAGAGCCAGTCCATTACATGTCAAGTAAGTAGGGAACTTTTCCAGCTTGTGTCTATAATTGGACACACGCTTATCTTTTTACTATCTATTATATAGGTGGCTAATTTTTTGCAATGTATTCCCTTTTAGATTCAGTTAAAAGCCATTTCTTGGACCTTTTGGTCTCAGTCTCCGAGGAGACAGGTTTGGCGATTTTCTGTAGATTTGGAATAACGGATCGGCTCTGGACCCTTTGGCAGCGTGGTGGTTATTGGGGTGCAGAATTGATACACACCTACAGGCATTTGTTTAAGTGAGTGATAACTGCACTTTTGTGTGAATATGTATACATTATTGGACATGATTAGTTTGTTATTCAATCAATTTTTCTTTATCCAGATATCAAAGACACATAATTATATCCCTGATGAAGATCAAACTGTAAAGGTTTGATTTGAAATGCGTCGGATCAGCAATTTCCCTTCAGTCTACCCCCCTGTGGGGACTTTTTGAAATGTGGCATTGTGTCTTTTTGCTATTCATATGTCTGCAATAATTTTTTATGATATCGCATTGTATTGTAATGTATTTTTGTACTTTTTCTACTTACCGTATGTGTATTAAATATATATTTTTTATACTTTTTGAAAATATTTTTTGTTGCCTACACAATCCCAACCTCAGAGGTTTTCTCATTTCAAACCATGCTTGACTATAGGCAAGACACACTTGTCTTTGTACACCTCACCTGGTTCCCACCACACACGCTTGACACCATCTGAACCAAATGTGTTTAGCTAGGTCTCAAACGAACCACAGGACATGGTTCCAGTAATACATTGTAGCAGTTACATTGTAGCAAAGCGTCATTTCTTGAGTGTTGTCACATGAAAAGATATAATAAAATATTTACAAACATGTGAGGGGTGTACACACTTTTGTGAGATACTGTGTGTGTATATATATATATATATATTTGTAGTCAGAGTCTTTACTTGTGACATGTAGTGACCCCAACCACCAAGGCCTGCGGTGTGCCTTGGCCTAGCTGGACGGTACGCCTAAAAGAGGGAATACCCTGAGTAGGAGAAATGAATGATGCATATGAAATAAGAAAAAAGGGGATCGGGAGGGTGGGACCAGGAAGACGAGCCGACGAGGGACACACCAGAGGAGGGGGGATATATAGTCAGAGTCTTTACTCGTTACATGTAGTGACCCCAACCACCAAGGCCTGTGGTGTGCCTTGGCCTAGTTGGACGGTACGCCTAAAAGAGGGCAAAAAGACACAAGATAGGTAAGTATAACAGCTTTAATGAAACAGGTAACACTTAATCCAATATGGTCTACGAACATCCGTGTGAGGTTCGGGAATGTATCTGCTATAGCAGGAGGACCTCCAGCGCCTCATGTGTTTGGTAATATAAGATGGGACCCCCTGCTTAGAAGCTGCAGACGCCACCCGATTCTGAATGAATGCCCGGAGAAGCGCTTTGGATCCAGATCCAACTTGGCAAGAAGAATCCTGACGTAACTGTTGAATTGCTTCGAAGTGATAGGATGCGTATGGAAGGGAAGTAGGGGACTATCCAGGGGAGTTGTCGTGAATAAATTGCAATGAGAGTCGAGCACCTCGCCCGGGCACCAACTGTTGTGCGTACGGTAGTATTTCACCACAAACCCCTGGCCACCCTGCCAAGTCTTGTTATTGGGGAGCTGCAGCTCGCAATGCTCAGGAAATCTGGAGAGACTCCCTCTGAGCAGCACAGGAGCATGACAGCTAGCTTTGGACACCTCCCCGGGTCGGAGGAACCCAAAGAAACTGAGGTGGATAGCCGCCTTGAGGACTAAACTGAGACCCGCACCAAAGGGGGAAGTAGACAGCATGTCCGACAATTCCCGGAAAATCTGTCAGGTGATAGGTTGATGAGACAACTGAGATGACCCCTGGGTTCTCTGAATTCCCCTCTTTCAGAGAGTGAGCTGCAAAAATGGATGGACTGTCAGGCGCCTGCAGGGACCTGAAATGCTGAATACCTGACAAATATAACTTGATGGTCCTGGCAGACAATGCTAGCTCACTATGGCAATAAGCAGTGAAAGTCATGATATAGTTCAGGGATATGTAATTAGCGGACCTCCAGCTGTTGCAGAACTACAATTCCCATGAGGCATAGCAAGACTCTGACAGCCACAAGCATGACACCCAGAGGCAAAGGCATGATGGGACTTGTAGTTTTGCAACAGCTGGGGGTCCGCTAATTGCATATACCTGATATAGTTTATATCTGCAAGGCCATCACATGGGAATGAAGACATGAATCTGAGGAAAGCCCTCCAAACCGTAGTGTACACTTTCAGCGCATTCTTCGACAAGGACCTATTGGCCAGATCGATCGCCTGAGTCCGGAAAAAACGTAATCCATGACTAACAGCGAATAAGGGGGGATCGGCCGGCCCGTCTGTTCTGCTGCCGGATGCTGTAGGACAAAGCATCTCCCCCCAGAAATGAAACTTATACGTCAAGCCCAGCCAAGTCAGCCTGCGCATGAAAGACATGATTAAAAGGGACCCTGATCTACCTTTGGCTGTAGACAAATTATCCGTAAAGAATATGGCCAAGTTGCCTGACCAACCAGGACTCCATGTGACTGCTGCCGCCAGGATTGGGTAAATTTCAAACGGTGCCGAAGTGAGAGCAAACTTCGGCAGACGGGACACCTCTGGGGGCCAATGGCTGGCCAACCATTCCTGACCAAAAATGGCAGAAAAAACGACCGAAACGATGGCAACTGAAAAAACTCGGGGGGAACAATCTGTTGGATGCGGGATAAACATGGATGTACCATTCCAATCACACGGGAACTGATCCCACATGATCTTGGGCGTCTGCTAGCAGCTTGATCGGCGAGTCAGAATCCTGCCCTTGGGGAAGAAGAGCCAGCAATCTGGACACAAACGCCCTACCCTGAGGGATGATCCTCATTGCATGTCCCTCTTGGAACACACCCGGGAACGGACAAACCGATGAATGACCTGGCGAATCCTGACCAATTTCTCCAAAGGCAGACTAGCAACCAGGGTGTTGCAACAGTAGGAAGTCGTCGAGATAATGAACTATCCTCTGACAACCACCGCAGTTCCCCATTATCCAATGCAGTGCCTGGGCAAAGGTGTCAAACAAAAACGGACTGCTTTTAGACCCAAACGTTAACTTAGTGGCAAAAAAATACTGCCCTCCCCACTTGAGGCCATGCCATTGCCAGAGAGCAGGACTGATAGGAAGCAGCTTGAAAGCGTCAGTAATGTTGGCTTTGGAAAGCCAAGCACCCCTACCTAGCTGTAAGATGTGCTGGATAGTCAAATCTACTGACGAATACTTCAGCGAAACTTCCTCGTAGGGGATAAGAGAATTGAGACTGGGAAAGTGAGATGAATGAGGCGCGGACAAATCATAAATCAAACTAAATTTATTGGAAAATTTCCCAGAGACAACCCCAATGAGGCTAACCCTCCACATGCAAAAAGGTGATGACAGAAACGGACCAATCAAGAACCCTTTGGACAGTTCTGCCTGCAGCAACTCATCGACAATAGCAGGGTGGTTCTGTGCTGACATCAAATTGTTGCATTCAAACGTCTCTGTTGGAAGGGTGATGAGGCCAGTATGGAAACCTGTGGAAAACACCTTCAGCAAAAACTGTCTGACCGCTGGTGATGGGTGGTCACCCAGGAAAACCCCCAACAACCCGTATAATTGTAATAATTGCACAGCTGAGCCTTCCCCAGGTCTACCCATCTTGTCCACCTGCCTTGGTAGTCCCGCAGACCCCCGCGCCGACTGCTTGGAGGTCCCTATCTGACTGGTGGACTCACAATTTGGACACCAGGCTGTGGTGTGAGCTGGCACATACCGCAGACTTCTGATTGGCAAAATGCCTACAAAACAGCTCCATGTCAATGTTGCCCCACCATGACACTACCTGGAACTGGGCCCAGGTGGCCGCCACTTTTGCCGCAAAGGACCGGTGATAATCATATAAGATTGAGCCACCGTACTTATGCGCCAAGTCCACAACCTTATGAAGGTACGATTTAAATTCTTCCCTCCTACCTGGACTAACCGAACAGACAGTGTCTCTTAAAATGCCAGCACAAACTCCGGTATGCTGAGTTTGCGACTGAGTTTGGGATCTTTGGTTTTCAGTACCACTGACACCTCCCCACAAGCAAATGACTTATTCTCAGAAACATCCTGGGCCGCTATAAGCAGGGAGGCCAGTTATCCTTCCCTTCTAAAATATCCTTCTTGATATTGGCTGAGATGAAATGGGCCGCTGACACCGTAGGCGGAGCAGCCAACAGTGAAGGCACGACTGAAGGTAAAGCTGTGACATTACCTGCAGCTGGGCTCAGGAGCACAGGTGCTGGGGGTGCTGCAGCCACCTCAACGCTGGCTGGTACCACTGCACCAGCTGCCCAGGCCTCAATCACCTCCATCCTATCCTGCAACTGCACCATGGAGCAAGAGAGAGTATTTAGCACTTCATGAATCAGAACCAACGAGTTGTGCACTGACGCATGTTCAGCACTGGAAGCCAGGAAGACGAGCCGACGAGGGACATGCCAGAGGAGGGGGGATATATACTCCCCCAAACTCCTCCTACAAATCCAGGCTGGCTTTCGGCCAGCCTTCTAACATATAGCCGAAACACAGTAAGTGGTTAAAAAAATATATATTTTTTTGCCAGGACATGATTGATTGTCTGTAAATATAGCTTAAAGTGTTACTAAACCCAGTAATATGAAAATATTTAATCTGTCTCCCCCCCCCCTGCAGTGCCCATAGCTTATGAAACTTCTTTTTTACATTCAAATACTGCCACTATATACCTTTTTGGCTGATCTGTATACCACGGTCACATGATAAACTGCAGAGTTTGTCCAGAGCTGTGTGTTCAGGTAGGAGGAGATTTCCACTATAGCCTGTATACACACCCACGTGTGTAATGTCAATATCATATGACCTGGCTAGCTCTGAGAACAAGGAAATGTCCTCTCCAGCATAAAAGACACAACTGAGCATGTGCAGGTTGGCTACCCTGCCTGTGTGTTAGCTGGCCTTCCCCAGACAGTGCAGGAGGGAAGGATCTATACATATAGGATCAAAGAGCCTTTTTACACAATGCAGAGGATTAACTCCTCAAGTTCCACAGTGAGTATAACAAGCATACTATTCTGCATATACAAACTAATTTTTAGATAGATTCCCTATTCTGGCATTCTGTGGAGCAATCGCGGGTGGCTGGCAGACATCACGGCTGCTGGTCACGGCATTGGCTTTGGCGTCGCGCCGCACTCACTGTAAATATTGCACAAACTGACTTACAGCTACGGCGATTTGCACATAGTGCCAACCTGCCACAGTATAAAGATGGCAGCTGGTCGGCAAGTGTTTAAAAATAACTAACATATCATAATTACACACGGAGCTGCAGTTCGGCCCCGCCCCTCTCTCTCCTCATTGGCTGACTTTGACAGCAGCGGGAGCCAGCGAATCAGGAGAGTCCCGGATGGCCGAGGCACTCGTGCACATCGTTAGATCCAAATGTGGCTCAGATAAGTATTAGGGGAGCTGCTGCACACAGAACGTTTTTTTATCTTAATGCATAGAATGCATTAAGATACAAAAACCTTCTGTCTTTATAACCACTTAAAAATGGTTGTTTATACCAATGAAATTCACTGGTATAAGCAATCATAACGTGTAAAAAAAAAAATATTGATCACTTCTGCAGAGTAGTACAGTGTTAAGCCTCGTACACACGACCGAGAAACTCGATGGGCGAAACACATCGTTTTGCTCGTCGAGTTCCTTGTTAGGCTGTCGAGGATCTCGGCGAGCCAAATTTCTCCATTCCCGTCGAGGAAAAAGAAGACATGCTCTCTTTTTGGCTCGACGAGATCCTCGACAGTTTCCTCGTCGAAAAGTGTAGACACGACCGGTTTCCTCGGCAAAAAAAAAAATACCAGCAAGTTTCTTGCTGTTTTTTGCCGAGAAACTCGGTCGTGTGTACGAGGCCTCACTATTGTCACAGTGTGGTAAGATTTTTTAAAAATGCTTAGTTTATTTAGCAAAAAATAAAAACTCAGTGGCGATTGAATACTAAAAAAAGAAAGCTCTCTTTGTGTGTAAAAATGATAAAAATTTCTTATGCCTACAGTATTGCATAACCGTGCAATTGTCATTCAAAGTGTGACAGCAGTGAAAGCGGAAAATTGGCCTGGGCAGGAAGGGGGTAACAGTCCCCAGTATTGAAGCTGTTAAATGTACTGTTCAGAAGTTCCATTTTTTTGCAGCAGAGGCTGCAGCTATATATACTGCACTTGGCACATCCTAAACCTTACAATGACAACTTACTGTCACTTTAATATATTGTAAGCTGCAGATATAATGACCAGAAAAATATTTCATGGATTTGTCCATGGTATGTTATTTAGAAGAAAGTCCCTACACCCAAACCCACCACATCTTCCATTGATAGCATTAAAGTAATCACTGGTCCTTGTAAAACCCCTTGGTGAATAATCCAAAACTCTGGGTTTCTAAATACTGGCTTACAACAAAGTATTTAGAGGGAATCTCCAGGGTGGAGTGCAATTAATATATATTAACATTTGTTTCTTTTCTTGTTACTTTTTTCCTTGAATCAATGAAAAAAGGAAATAATAACATTGATATAACTTGTGTACTTCTGTCTGCTAAAGAAGATGCTAAAGTTCTAAAGAATCTGACAAAGGTATAGGCTTACAGGCACAGTATAAACAGATTAGATGAAATAGAAGATTGTGTATTCATTCAATTTAATGTAATCCTCAGGGGATGTCTTTTATTACCGTACTTTTTATTTTTTGTGTTTCTAATTTTTCTATTCATAGCAGAAGATAGGTTAAATCTATTGTAAAAATATAAAAATGATACCATTAGTATTTTTGTATTAGAGCACATGTTTCTGACTGGTGAGCACATTATATTCTATATATTCTATATTCTGACACTTTTTGCTAACTTGTAAAAATCTGTGGGCCAGATCCACATACATGTAGAACGGCGCAGTGTATCAGAGATACACTACGCCGCCGTACCTTACCTGGCGTATATTCGAATCCTCAGCGAATTCGCACCGTAAGTTACGGCGGCGTAGTGTACTTCTGGCGGCGGATTTCAAATTGGGCGGGTTGGGGGCGGGTTTCATTTAAATGAAGCGCGTCCCCGCGCCGAATGAACTGCGCATGCGCCGTCGCGAAATTTCCCGCCGTGCATTGCGCTAAATGACGTCGCTAGGACGTCATTTTTTAAACTTAGACGTGAGTAACGTCCATCCCTATTCACGGACGACTTGCGCAATTTATTTTTTTCAAATTTCGATGCGGGAACGACGGCCATACTAAACATGGCAAGTCTATCTATATGCCGCAAAATACCAGCTTTAACTATACACCGGAAAAAGCCGACTACAGACGATGTTAGAAAATGCGACGGCCGCGTGTACGTTAGTGGATCGTCGTAATTCGCTAATTTGCATACCCGACATGGAAAACGCCACCCAGCGGACGCCGAAGTATTGCATCTTAGATCCGAAGGCGTACAAAGACATACACCTGTCGGATCTAACCCAGAAGCCGTCGTATCTTGTTTTGAGGATTCAAAACAAAGATACGACGCGGGAAATTTGAAAGTACACCGGCGTATCAGTAGATACGCCGGCGTACTTCGTCTGTGAATCTAGCCCTGTATTTTTTGCTAGAAAGTTACTTAGAAACCCCCAAACATTATATCTATATATATCTATATGTATAGATATATATATATATAAAATACAGTTTAATGAATTTCAATGCAAAAAAACCCTCAATATATAACCCAATGTTTTGGTAAAATATAACATTTCTTGTTACACCGAGTAAATAGATACCTAACATGTCATGCTTCAAAAATTGCCCATGCTTGTGGAATGGTGACAAACTACAATATTAAAAAATAGAGGCCTGTACACACGGTCGGACTTTTTGCCAACAAACTTCAAAAACAGCAAGTTTTCAAATTAGTCCGATCGTGTGTCCATCGGACAAACTTTTTCGGGTTTCATCGGACAAAAAGTTTGGTCTGCAAATGGACAAACTTTACGTCAACAAGATTCCGATGGTGCCTAGTTCGACCGTATGTACAGCAAGCAATCGGACTTTTGTACAAAGTACAAACACGCATGCTGAGAAGCAAAGACCAGCCGGAAACGTTCTGTCTAGTAAAACTAGCGTTCGTATTTGAAAGTGCACATTCGTGACGTGGCAAGTTCTGAAATCAAGAAAAGCAGCGCACATTCTCTTCTTCTTTATAATGTCATAATACTAAAAGCTGCTTTGCTGGTGATACTGACGGAGTCAAAACAAATGTCTTTACTTCGGATTAGTGTATTTTGGTTACATGAATCAAACATATTTCTATATTTTTTTGTGGGTCAAGTTAGCACAACCCCATTGCGCAACATGTCTGTTTGACGAACGGACGTTCAGAAACGAACAAAATTGCACGAAACTGAAAATCGCGAATGCACACAGACGAAACCTCTACTAACTTCTTGATTAGCAGAAGGAGCCCAAAGGGTGACGCCGGAGAATTGAACTTCCTCTTTTAAACCCTCGTCAGTACGTTGAAACGTCACTACGTTCGTGTTTGTTGCCGAAAAAGTCTGAGCGTGTGTATGCTATGGGTGTGACTGGACAACTCCCTTTGGACAAAAATTCAAGGGAAAGTTTGTTTAATGTCTGACCGTGTGTACGAGGCTTTACATGTACTTTCATCACTTGTGCCAGCATGTCTAAAATCCTGTTCTCCAACAAAAGCGTGGCACCTTGAAATGGATTGCATAATTCTTAGCCAGTGTCCACCTTCCAAAAAAGGTGGCATTCAAAGGCACATTATTTAACATTGTCTACTATTGGCTCCAAATGTTACTTGCTAGTTGTATCTTTATGCTTTTATCATTTTGATAGACAGGTTAAATTGTACAAAACAGTTCACTCCATTACTCCAATATGTTCCCAATATGGTATTTTTGAACTTTGACTGCTGCCACCGTTCACTGACTTACATCCTGCTGACAGTTCAAAATCATATCCTTGCTGGGTTCAAGAGAGACTGTCAATCTAAAAATGCTTCATATGTGTGTTTTGCATTTTAGTTATGACTGAAATTGTCTGCAGCTCAGGTACAATTACGATATTAGCACACATGGCTGCATGTGATATATCATCAGTACTTCAGTTGGGAATATATTTGTTGCAGCTTTTGTTTAATTGTAATGCCTTTGTTGGGTTCATCATTGTTACTCCTATACATTATGGGGGAGAATTACTAAAAATTGGTGAGCACAGAATCTGGTGCAGCTGTGCATATTAACTTCTAATATGATCTCTTGCAACAGCTTAATGATGAAGGGGGTCTACTGGGTATACCTTCTGGTAGCCCAACTTCAACATCTTACAGGTTGGGAAAATAGTGGCTTACAGACATCCTCTTATTAAAAACGTACTTTCTACTTCATAACAGTAATCCCCTGTTGGCTCTGGATTCCACTATCCCACCTTTCAATCAATTTTCTTATCCCACATTGTATCTGATAATAAATATGAGGTCTGGCAGTCTACCAAAACATTACTGGCTATTTCAGGGTATACTAGATTTATGCCTTTATGGACAAAGAGAGTGATTTTCTAGGTGGGAACGTGCAGGAATCACCACCAACTGTGCTCTGGTGGGGTTTTGAAAATATTCCAGAGCAACCAGTATATTGTATTAATAATATATAAAAACTCTCTATGGCTACTCAAAGCATACTCAACCTCTATTATAAATCAAGAGTAGAATATGATCTACCCATTCATTTTTTCCATATCTTTTCACATTATTGAGAAGCATTACAGTAAATCCTAACTCCACTTTTGTTGTGAAAAAAACAAAAAACTTTCACCTCTGGGTGAACATTACAAGGATTATAACAAACTTTATTGCAGATTCCTACCTTTTGTTATTCTGGTTATTCTGGAGAAATCCAGAGTCTGTGCCTCTGTGCTAAGTGGGTCTAATGGGAGTGGTTTCGTAATTATCAGTCAGCTGTGGCAGCTGAAGAGCACCAATGAGGAAAGCTGCTGGACCTGCATCCCTTTAGATGTGTTCCTATTGGAAATATCTCACCAAAAATGACATTTTTTGTTGCAGGGGATGACGGATATCTGACTTGTATCTTAGACAGACTTATGGGAAAATTGGTGAGCCAACCATGCAAGCAGGAAATTATGTTTCTGGGGAGTGGTCAGTACACACTCTGTGTACAGAACACCTGCAGGTAGGCATACAGTGACAACTGGGAAGTAGAAGGAGGAATATCATGCTGTTCACTCTAGACATATGCACACTGAAATATTTAGTTTCGGAATTTCGTTTTCGTCCGAAAAATACATTTATTTAGTTACTCCCGAAATTCGTTTTTATTTATTTTGTTATAAAATGCATTCGTCCAAAAATCTGAATTAAGGTTGAATCTGTCATATGAAGGCTTATGATGTCTGTCGAATGTTCTAAGAAGATTCGACAGAGCAGCTAAACTGTACGACGCAGCAATCATAAATTTCCGGGCGAATGTTCCGCCTACAAGCTATAGAAGAATTCGAATGTTGCATGACACTAGTAATAATTATATTTATGAATTATTATTACTAGTCAACTAACATTCAAATTCTTCTAAAGCCTATGGGCAGAGCATTTAAACAAAAATGTATGATTGCGGCGTCGTACAGTTTAGCTGCTTGTTGAATCTTCTTAGAACTTTTCGACAGACACCATAAGCCTTCAATGACAGATTCGACGTTTGTATGTTTTTTTCTGCTACGTCGAATCTTCGTCGTTCATGTCGAATGGTCTACCCCAACACTGTCTCTATAATGTCAAATCTTTTCTCTCTATGTCAAATCTTTCCTCTCTATGTAAAATAATCTTGGACTAATAGAGTTAAGGTTAGGCACATTCGACCACAGGTTCGATAGGCACAGATTGCTATTGTCAGTGTCATGTCGAATCTCCTATCTATATCGAACTGTTGTAGCAACAAAAACGAAAATAAAGCATTTTTTATGTTGGATCTTTCGGAAAATACCCAAAATTCGGACGAAAATGCATTCAGTCGAAAACGAATGCACATATCTAGTTCACTCACATTGCACTACTTTGTCAAGAGAATGAGAGTTCCTGCCTGTAATGGGCTTTTGCTGAGCTATTAACATCCCACTAGTTCCCACAGGAGTGAGCAGCAGAAGCTGTGCACTGGAAACCAAGTTTGTGCAGGAGGAAGGAAGAAAAATACTTTTTGCAAAAGAAAAGGGAGGAAATTGTCCCCTTGTTAATAGTTTTGGACATTCCTTGACCCATCCAATTATCAACCCCTAATAAAACATCAAAAACAAGCCAAGGACTGCTTTCTCCATTGGAATGTATGAAGGAAATGCTGTGTGACTGGCTGTGCAGCAGTGGGGACCCGAGACATTAGCTTCTCCTAGAGAAGTAGTGCTACAGTTGTAAAACATATCACATCGGCGCGATTTGACATGTTCCAGAAATGGGGAAGGTATCAGAGATGCTGGTTGCTGAGTCATCCAGCCTCCCTGAGTCACTCAACCCTGACCCAGATTCATCCCAGGCTTGGCTCTCAACCAAGCCAAATTTTTCTACACTACAGCTTATTTTACGAAAGAAAAAACTATCTACATCTAGCACACTAGTGGGTGCTACATTGGTTTAGAAGCTTACAATGTAGAATACGTTCACATAAAAATAATAAATAACAAATCTTTACCTAAACTCACTAAAATGATTAGCTTCACGTAATAAACAATGAAGAAAATCGTCCCACATAAGCTCTACCTTTCAAAGTATGCAGATCACATGGTATTTCTCAGTTTCCAGGAGGCAGGGAGTGTAATCTGACTCCTCACTTTGACAGCCTCACTAGGAAACACGCACTTCTGAGCCTATCAATCACTAGTTGTTTGATAGAGGGAGTGGCTGTCACCATGAATTGCCTGGTGTCCTAGAAAACTGTCATAAGTGACACATTCAGATTGCAGAGGAAGCAAAGAATATTCATGATCCATGTGTGTTGTTATGGACTGAGGCAAATGCACACTTTGTTGAGAATATGCTTTTATTTTTTTTATATTTTTTTCAAAGGTTTTTCAACCAGTTTTTTTTAGAATCCAAGATAATTCTGTTAAAAAATGAAAACGTAACATCTGCTTTGGCGACCTGGGGTGAAATAGTTCATTATCTTTTACTTTTTCATTCAATGTGTTACAAAAGTTGTCCGCTGTACAAACCACTAAACTCTACATTAGGACGCCTTGTTCTAATATTGGATTTTCTAGGTATTTAAAATGAAATGTTATTTTTAAAGACTAATTAATATAAGAAGTTCAGTGTAATAACTTTATTCTGTAGATAGGTGGTAAAAATTAAAAATATTGCTAGCTTAATTAAATTTGCATGATAAAAAGTACAGAAGCTTTTAATGTCTCTCAGAGGTTCTCTGGCACATGTTAAGGTGTGAGTTCAAAGAGAGAATAATGAAAATCTGGGCATTAAAACGCTTACTGCTTTAAGATAACTTCTTTTTTTCATTCAGTCAGAAGTGTAATTATATAATTTAATATCACTAATTTCCAGGAAATAATACCATTCAATCTTCAGATTACTCTTTTTTTATATGTAAAAAATATAACCCGTGCATTTACATGGACGAGGTTCATGGATCATAAGATCCTTTTAAGGAAACTGACTTTTTCAGTATTAGAAAAAAAAGATATATATTACTAGCATCCATTACAAATGGGAAGGTTAAAATATGCAGCTTTCAAAGGGTACATTTTTTATCCACTCAATACCTACTTCTCAGTTGATACAGTGCCTATAACAAGTATTCACCCCCTGGAAGGTTTCATATTTATTGCCATTCAATTACAGTAGATTTTTTTTTTTACATTGATAAACAAAAAAAATACTGTTTAATGTCAAAGAGAATTTAGATCTGAGTGTTTTAAATTTACACTGTATTGTCAAAAGTATGGGGACGCATACCTTTACACGCACATGAATTTTAATGGCATCCCAGACTCAGTCCATAGGGTTCAATATTGAGCTGCCCCACCCTTTGCAGCTATAACAGCTTCAACTCTTCCCGGAAGGCTGTCCACAAGGTTTAGGAGTGTGTCTATAGGAATGTTTGACCAGTCTTCCAAAAGCGCATATGTGAGGTCAGGCACTGATGTTAGACAAGAAGGCCTGGCTCGCAGGCTCTAACTGCCAAAGGTGTTCTATCAGGTTGAGGTCAGGTATCTGTGCAGGTCAGTCAAGTTCCTCCACCTCAAACTTGCTCATCCATGTCTTTGTGGACCTTGCTTTGTGCACAGATCATTAGGTGGAGGGGGGATTATGGTGTGGGATTGCTTTTCAGGTGTTCTGCTTTGCCCCTTAGTTCCACTGAAGGGAACTCATTAGGCACCAGCATACCAAGACATTTTGAACAATTTCATGCTCCCAACTTTGTGGGAACAGTTTGGGATTGGCCCTTCCTGTTCCAACATGACTGCGCACCAGTGCAAAAAGCAAGGTCCATAAACACATGGATGAGTGAATTTGGTGTGGAGGAACTTGACTGTTCTGCACAGAGTCCGGATCTCATCCCAATAGAACACCTTTGGGGTAAATTAGAGCAGAGATTGTGAGCCAGGCCTTCTCGACCACATCAGTGCCTGACCTCTCATATGTGTTTTTGGAAGAATGGTCAAACATTCCCATAGACACACTCCTAAACCTTGTGGACAGCCTTCTCAGAAGAGTTGAAGCTGTTATAGCTGCAAACAGTGGACTCAATAATAAACTCTACGGACTAAGACTGGGATGCCATTAAAGTTCATGTACATGAAAAGGCAGGCGTCCCAGTATTTTTGATAATATTGTGTATTAGGGGTTCTTTTATTTGTAGGCTAACTTTTTTGAGTCTGGAATTCGGGCATATGATTAACAGAACTAATGTTTGTTTCATTTAAGCAGAGCTCTACACATGGTTAACATTTTGGATAGAGTGGAGAAGAGTTATAGCCTTGTTTAGGTTTTTATTGCTGTCTTTGTTTCCATAAGGAATTTTTTTCTAGACTTTCTGTCTCAATGACACTACAGGGACACAGACAGCAACAGACACATAACAAATCTGTAATATCAGGGACTGTACTTATTTTGTTGGGTGCATTCCATAGGGATAACGTTGATTATTTATCTTAATAATAAGTTATGTTCTGCATCTCTTTATATTATTTGGGATTTATGTAAGTTTGAATTGTTCTAAGACTATCTTCTAAAACAGGCAATAATGGATTAAATGTACATTATAAAATCTGGGTGCATTCTGTAAATAAAAACAATTTTTTTTTCAGTCTTCTAATATACTTAGCATATACTAGGTCTTATTGAGGTCACAAATGTTGTACATAGATGGCATGTTAAGTAATATATTAATCATTGGTGTAACTATAGACATAGCAGTCCACACTTTTGCTATGGGGCCTAAGGCCTTGTACACACGATCAGTCCGAACTGATGAAAACGGACTGTAGTTCAGTTTCATCAGTCCAAACCTACCGTGTGTATGGCCCATCAGACTGTTGTCCTTCAGTCCAAAGTTTTAGAACTTCCTTTAAAATCGGACTTATGGACGCCTGACCGATCAGTCGAAACCGATGGTTAGTACGCAAAAGCATCGGTTCACAACCCGCGCATGCTCAGAATCAAGTCGATGCATGCTTGGAAGCATTAAACTTCGTTTTTTTCAGCACGTCGTCGTGTTTTACGTCACCGCGTTGGACTCGATCGGATTTTGAACTGATGGTGTGTCAGACATCAGACCATCAGACTTCAGCCTTCAGTCCATTTTCATCGGATGGACTGATCGTGTTGTACACAGGGGCCTAAGGGTTGGAAAAGTGCCCCAATGGTCTTGTGATGTCTCCATTCATGAAGAACTGAAGTCAGGATCACAATATGGATCATGCTGTTGCTTGTCACAGATATCCTTTGCATCTCCCAATCTGTAAATATATTTTTTGCATTCAGAGCTTCTGGTCATCCTAGCTATCACTTTGATGTTTCCCATGTATGCCTAACACAGTATTCCTGGCGCTGATAAAAGTATGTTTTGCCACTTGCTGTGCCCTTCTCCCCACCAAATACTTACTAAAGTCCTGTATGAATCCAACACTGTGCCACATCTGCCAGCCTTCTTTCTACTCTCTGCTCGCTCACAAATTTGGCTGAGAGCAGTGGGAGCCATTGTCTTCTGCTGCGGTCAGTCAAATCCTTTGAGCAGAGAGTGGGGTCAGGGCTGGGCTAGGCTATGTGTGTCAATGCCAAGATTGTCAACGGGGACCCCGGAAGAGGAGGTTTGGGGCTGGTCTGTGCAATGCAGGTTCTCTTTTTCTCCTTCTCTGTTTTTCTCCCTTTCTCCCTTTCTCTCATTCTCTCTTTCTCTCTTTCTCTCTCTCTCTCTCTCTCTCTCTCTCTCTCTCTCTCTATCTCTCTATCTATCTCTCTTTTCTCCCTTTCTCTCTCTATCTCTCTTTTTCTCTCTTTCTCTCTCTCTCTTTTTCTTTCTTTCTCTCTGCTCTAGTCCTGCTTTATTTATACCACCTGTTGGTGGACACAAAAGGACTGAAAAATCTGGTCCGGAGCCAACCGTGCCAAGGTGGCTGGTAAAAGCCAGACCAGAATCCACCTTAGTTCTCTGCAAATGAACGCATTCAAGGTGAAACATAACATCCATCAATCACCTCACCTTTTATAATGTCACTATATATATATATATATATATATATATATATATATATATATATATATATATATATATATATATATATAATTTACCTTTAAAACCACTTTGTTGCTAAAAAAAAATGTTAAGCTAGCTGTAAAATTAAAGTTAAAGGGGTTGTAAAGGTTGATTTTTTATTTTCTAAATAGGTTACTTTAAGCTAGTGCATTGTTGGTCCCCTTACCTTTTCCTTCGATTTCCCTTCTAAATGTTTTTTTTCTTTGTCTGAATTCCTCACTTCCTGTTTGTAAGAACAGCTTACTGAGAAGGAACAGAAAGTGAGAAATTCAGACAAAGAAAACAAAGAAAAAAAAAACATTTAGAAGGGAAATCGAAGGAAAAGGTTAGTGAACCAACAATGCAATAGCTTACCTATTTAGAAAATGAAAAACAAACATTTACAACCCCTTTAAAAGTGGAATTCCTGCACTGCTGCACTTCTCTTGTAACTTCCGTTCACAGCACTGGTCCCTGGTAGTGTACTGATTATGTTAACAGCTCTCTTTCTCACCGTCCTTGATTTGGACATACTTTATATTAGGATCAATTACATTATTGTGCCAAATGACAAGTTGTCACAGAGAGGGGTCAGG
Organism: Rana temporaria; assembly: GCF_905171775.1. NCBI lineage: Eukaryota > Metazoa > Chordata > Amphibia > Anura > Ranidae > Rana > Rana temporaria. Next base: position 274,695,184 of record NC_053493.1, read on the forward strand.
GAGGTCATCAAAATTTTCTTATGGGGCCCCCTGTATTATATTTACACCTCCAGTAATAATAAAGTCCTAAAAGAAAGTTGTAATCTTATCTTAGTGCTGAAAAAAAACTAATGTTTTTGTCCATTCGAAGATTACATAGAGATAACAGTTTAGTTATTAGAAATTTAGTAAATACCAAGTTTAAAAATAAGTAAACATTTCATTGGATGTCCCAGTATAATAAATGTTAAGGTTAAATGTAGAATATGGAAGAACTCTTTAGATATTAGGGAGTAGAACGCTGAATAACACAATGTTACTGAATTTAATTTTAAGGCGAGGCAGTAAAAAATAAAGCCAACAGAGACTTTGCATTGACTATAATTAAGAAAAAAGGGGCCTCTCCCCTCCAAACTCCTGCACAGATAATCAAGTAGCTGGTTGATTGGAACACAGATAATTGAGGTTCCAGTGTATTACGAAGTCTCAGAAGGAGAGGAACAGCATTTAATGAGTAACACACTAGTGGAAATCATGAAACATGGGAAAATAGTAGTTTATCAGCTCAAAACATAACCAGTTCACAAACAACTAATCTTGGGAGTTGTCATGTAGCCATATGAATGTAAATTGATATGACTGATTCAATTATAGACAAAATATAGATAGTTTTTTTTTTTTCTTAAATGTTGGTGTTAAACTCCCCATACTCTGATTAAAATTCATCCGGTCCAGCATATTCATATTATGTTGGGAATTTTTCTGACAATCAACAGCTGCAGCCAATCAGTGATCAGTACAAACCAAAAATTTCCCAGCACACTTACCAGCCTGCAAAACAAAAACTAAACAAATAAACAAGCCAAAAAACAAAACAAAAAAACAACCCTGTCTTTTAATTCACGTTAATAACAGAGGGTTTAGTTGCACACATTTGCGAATCGCATATGTACACATTATATTTTCACATATGTGAAAGCTGCGGTCAGGATATGCGGTGACGTGGCCGCGACGATGACGCGGCGATGTGCGCGACCCTGGAAGGTCAATGCTTCCACGCATGCGTCGAATCACTTCGACGCATGCGAGGGCTTTCGGCCGAGCGGACATGTCCAGTGAGTCATACAGACGACCGAACATGTCCGACGGAAAGGCTTCCAGCGGACATGTTTCTTAGCATGCTAAGAAACATTTGTCCGCTGGAAACCTGTCCGCTCGGCCGGGAATCCGGTCCGATCGGCCGTACAGACGACCGAACATGTCCGCGGAAACTGGTCCGCGGACCAGTTTCAGCAAACATGTCCGGTCGTGTGTACAAGGCCTGAGAGTATCCAAATTGGAGTACATACAGAATAGCAGTGGATAAATTAAGGGCAGATTTGCCTGGAGGGAGCCCACTCCTCCTTCAAGGCACAGAGACACACTGGATGGCAGCTAAAGGCATCCCAGTATGTTCCTACACCAAATTCAGCGAATCTGTGTGTCCCCACAGCAAACCGGTAATCAGTGGCAAGTGCTAATGGCAAAATACAATGTCCCCGCAGGGGTGGGGGAATTCCACCATCCACCTTGTTTGTGTAGATGGAGAAATGGGCTGAAAAAACAGAGCATGACAGCATATAGCTAATAATACACAAAAAAAGGATGTGTTAGGAAGTAAATGGGGTTGGTTAAAGGCAAATTGGTTGTTCATGTTGCATGTAGTTTTCTATTAGCTTATTGAATGTGGTGAAAATTCACTTTGCAAACAATACCCAATCACATGCAAGGAAATGTTTTATTTTTTATTTTTGCCAGCACATGATTGCACATGATTGGATAACAGAAGTCAGCAGAACTTTAACTCATTCAACAAGCTAAGGGGAATTTCCATTGCAATTCCATTGCAGTGTGAACTAGCCCTAAGGGCTCTTTCGCTTCAGGAAATGGTACTAAAAAAAAAAAAATGGGTATGCAATCTGCTGCTGGTGTCAGTTTAATTCTAAGGACTGCATGTGTGTTTAAACTAATAGCCTGAGTAAGTCTTTGTACAAAAGTGGCTGTCACAGCCAGAAGATGTATCGTTGGAGGCAGTAGTTGTGGGATTCTATGAGGCACTTTCGCACCTAGTGTTTCATGGGTGTTGGGCACATATGCTATATGCTGTCAGGGCATGAGAAGTGACAAGAGGGCTGAAATTTAAAATAACAGGGTGGTGCCACTATGGTAAAATCCCCAGCTGTCCCATTTTTTTTCCTAGCCAAACCCCATCCTTTGGACAAAATTTGAGAACTAGATGGTTGGTTCGGTAGTGAGGAATGGGGCGCTCCTACCATTTGATGCATTAAAGTGTGAATATCAGCTCCCTAATTCTCGTTTATTTAGATACCTCTAGTTTAGACATGCCTTTTTTACCCAGTTTGGCTCCTCTAGTCTGAACGTTAAGGTTATCGACCTGGGATCCTTACTCAGAGAAGGTGACATAACTAAATTCCTATCCACTATATATAAACAAATTAAATCTATAAGCACTGTGCTAAAAACAGCAAAAATATCTAAGATAAATAGTGCTGGTACTTAAAAAATGACATAAAACAACAGGTGAAACAGTATATAAGTGAATTGCACATAAATGATTAATTGAGAGTAGCGCTCATAAAAAGTTTAACTTAAAATATCTTGCAATTCCACATAAAACATAACAGACAGTCCTCTTGAGAAGTGCAAAGCGTTACCTTTGTATAAAGTTACATATGCCAATAGAGAAGTACCAACCAAATTTGACAAGGTGTGTGAAGGCTGGATAAATGATAAATCCCCTGTATCTGATTGAATGTCTGAATACTGTTTTGATTTTACGGAGGGGAAATGTACTGGCTTCTAAGGGATCACGTGGTCATATTGTATATTTATTTTCCACCATGGAGGAGGATCGACTATTGGAATTTACAGCTGGGGGTTATTTACTAAAGACAAATCCACTTTGCACTACAAGTGCAAACTACAAGTGCAAACTACAAGTGCAAAGTGCACTCAAAGTGCACTTGGAAGTGCAGTCGCTGTAGATCCAAGAAAGACATTGAAGGAAAATAAAAAACAGCATTTTAGCTTGCACCTGATTGGATAATAAAATCAACAGATGAATCTCATTTCAGATCTACCCCTCAGATTTACAGCAACTGCACTTCCAAGTACACTTTTAGTGCAATTTCAAGTGCACTCTGCACTTGTAGTTTGCACTTCTAGTGCAAAGTGGATTTGCCTTTTGTGAATAACCCCCATTGTGTTGTTGTCTACTTCAACAGTTGCATCCAAGTACTCAAAAAAAGCTGCATTGCTTATTGGTGCTAATGCATTGTAGTGCTTATTTTTTTTCTGACTGTTTATCTGTTCTGTTCTCGTATAAAATAATAGTTAGCCCAGGTTCACACTGGGTACGATTTGAAATGCGATTTCACATGTCAAATCGCATCTCAAATCGGCGGCAATTGTCGGCAATGACACCGTCCTAATCGGTGCGACGCTGCATCCTGTACTACTTTTTGCGATTTTGGGCCGCGATTTACATTGAACCCTGCACAGATGCCTCTTAAATCGCGTCCGAAATCGCGGAAAAATCACGATTTTGAATTCGCAGCAGTGTGAACCTAGCCTCAAAAGAAGTTAAACAAAAATGTAATAGCCTGTTATACAGCTTGTAACACACAAGCGAGCACCCATCTGACATCTGCCTATTATTCATGCTTAACCAGTTCCCACCCGGCCTTTAGCAAAATGATGGCCAGGCAGGAATTTTGTCATTCTGTGTGGACGTCATATGAGGTCCTCCCAGAATGTGACACTTTCATGGCTGCGGGGCCACGCAGCTGTACAATCTGTCACCGGCTGTGTCCACCGGACACAGCCGATGACTGGTCACTATACCGGCCTGCTGCCAATACCATGTAATCACTGTGATCAATAACAGCAGATAACATGACAATTGTAAACAATGGATGGCTTCTTTTCATAATACAATTATGTTGCTAGCTGTGATTGGTCACAGTGATTACATGGTACACACAGGGCCAATCACAGCTTATCTGTACCATGTGATTAGCTTTGGCCAATCACAGCTAATCACGACAAAATGCACAGAATGAGTCAGTTTCATTTAGTAAAAATAGTTACTTATATCAATGAAATTTACTGAAGAAATAGAGGGGTCTCAAGGATTCCCCAATTAACCCCGAGACTCCAATGAAGTATTGTGGGCAGGGAGGACTATACCGGTACTTGATAATTAGGTTCAAAAGCCTGAATAATTCATGTTTGCGAAAATATTTATTAACAAATAAACACTGAAAACAAGGATAAAAATACAAAACATAAAAACATTACAAAGAATACAAACTTGACCACAATCAGGTCACCGGTTGTGCAATCCCCATTTAGCAGACGGGGTAAATGTCGGTGAAACAATTGAAATCATGAGACCATTAGTCTCGAGTCTCGACTAGTTTCGCTTTCGCTTCGTCAGGAGACGGTCTAAAAACACAACATAAAACAAACATCAGGCATTTAAAAACAACACAATTTGTTATTAATAACGGGGGTCTTTTGTGTAAAAAGACTGCCCAGTATATACTATAATACCCAGGGGGATTTTTTGTCCAATCATGTCTCATACCTAGAGGCACAAAGTCTCTTGTTCCCAGAGAGAGGGTCCCAGTTGAACGATAGGTGCGTATGAACTATGACCAAGTCTAATAAAACAGACCTGGATAATACAACAATATATGATAAGTTGAATGTATATATAAATCTCAGTTGTGAAGGAGCTTCTGCAGATGCAGAATGCATGCAGTGATGTGAATGAAAAAAGAATGCAAAAGGAAGGGGAAAGGAGGAAAAAGAAAGGAAAGAAGGGAAAGCACAGGGAGGGAAAAAGGAGAAGAGTGGGGGAAAAAACGTGGGGGAAAAAATTATGACTGCTTACTGGTATAAGCAGTCATAATGTGTGAAAAAAATTATGATCACCAGAGTAGTACAGTGTGTTAAAAAAATGAATAATGTAATAATAAAAAAATAGAAAAAAATATATATTATTATTCTTTTTTAACATACTGTCACCAGTGAGTGTCTTGATAACCCCACACCAGTTATATGATAACACTGTACTCGACTGGTGAGAGTATGTAAAAAAAAACTTGTGAAAAACATTTTATTTTATTTCCTTCATTTCCAAAAACTTGTGTCAAAAAATCACAGCTTCAAAAAACTCACCATGTCTCCTACTAAATACCCTAGACTGCCCACTTTCCAAAAAAGGGTAATCTAGGGGTATTTGTACTGTCCTACCGGTTTCGGGCCTCAAGAAATGAGATATACCATACTTTGTGGACTCTATAACTTTCCTACAGACTAAATAATAAACACTGATTTGGGTTATCTTCACCAAGGAAATGTAGCAGACCTAAATTAATATAGAAAGATCATTTATTTGCAAAATGTTATAACAGAACGAAGAAAACATGGTTTTGTTTTAAAATGTTCTGTATTCTTTTGTTTATTTAGCAAAAAATGTAAAACCCAGTTGTGACTAAATTCCACCAAAAGAAATCTCTATTTGTGTGAAAAAAATAATACAAATTTCTTATTGGTGCAGTGTTGCATGATTGCGTAATTGTCATACTTTCATGATAGCGCTGTAAGCTAAAAATAATCCTGGGGCAGGAAGGGGGTAAAAGTACCCAGTATTGAAGTAGTGAAATCACTGTCGTTGAGCAGTGGTGCATTCCTTATATAGTAACAGGTCTTACTGCACATTGACTGCATGCAAAGTTAGGGGGCATTGAGGCTTTTTGTAAATGACCATTTTACTCACCTAACAATGCGGCCCTAAAACTTAAAGCAGCCTAAAGCAAACCTGTGCTTTGTCCAGTTTTGCTTTAATCCATCCATTTTATAGTCTGAATGGTCTGTGTGTTTTGTTTTGTGGATTTGACAATAAGCCTTTATATAATGTGATTCAGGGCAGGGGTAAATCTGTTGAAATGCTATTGGACAATTCAATTTATTTTTTTAAGTAAACCCCATTTCTACATTGTCTTTTTCTCACTCCTTATACATACAAATAATAACTTGAAATTCTAACTAAAAGTGGTCGTCTGATTTTTCCCGACAGGAACTCTCATTCTTGGTATGCATATTGTAGGAGAAAGAGGGGCACACATCTCACTCATTTAGCAATCATACCCCTAGAGGCAACAAGAAAAATCTTACCACTGCTAACAGCTAAAAAGAACCCTTCTGTTATTTCTAAAGTGTGTGTATAATTCCATGGTTGATATCTACCTATAATAAGGCTTACCTAAAGGTACAGTAAATATCTCCTAAAAGTGCACCATTTAGGAGATATTTACTTGTGAATGGGCTGGTGACATCACCGGCACAAGCGCCCTGAAGGAAAGGCATGCCCCCGCCGTTCCTTCAGTATCCTGTGCCCTGAATAGCAGCTCCCGGAGAATGCAATGGGTGAAGATGGAAGCTCTGTCAGAGGTGACAGCGCATCACTTGAGGGCTTCGTTTTAAGGTAAGTTTCACATAAGGTGCTAATATGTGATCCATACTAGCACACTATGGGGTTGATTTACTGAAAGCAAATAGACTGTGCACTTTCCAAAGTGCAGTTGCACTCTGCAAGAGCAGTTGCTCCAGAGCTTAGTAAATGAGCAAAAGCTCTGCTGACTTCCATAATCCAATCATGTGCAAGCAAAAATACACTTTTTCTATTTTCCTTGATTGTGATTGGGTACTTTATGCAGAGTGAAGCTTTACCTCATTTACTAAGCTCTGGAGCAACTGCACTTGCAGAGCGCAACTGTGCTTTGCAAAGTGCACAGTCTTCTTGTCTTTAGTAAATCAACCCCTATGCCTTTACCTTGCAGGTCTAAAAAAAAAAAAAAAAATGCATGGCGCTTTTCTAACGCTTTAAATCTGATCTGCAGTAATGACAGTTGCAAGCTGATTGGTTGCCATGATCAGCAAGCATTTTTTTTATGTTAGCACTCTTTTTACACCTAAATCCCAAATCATTAAGTTTATAGATTTATATAACCCCAGTGAAATGCTGCAGCACTTTTAAAGGTGGAGATAAATGTTTCTCATTGCATTTTGCTCAACTGTTTTTTTAACCTCCCTGGCGGTATGATTCTGTCTGGAATTACGTACCAAAAGCGGTACATTTATTTTGCAAGGAAATTGGCGTTTTATACTGTAGGCCTGTAATTTTTAGAAATAACTCACTTAAATCTGACCAAGCAAGAGTCTTGTAGGCATCCCGGGTATGATTTTTTTTTTTAAAACAAAATTATAAATTATAATATAATAAATAATTATAAATAATTATAACAAATAATAATATAATTATAATAAAAATTATTCAATAATGTAATCAACTCAAAATCACTGAAATTTGCAGTTGCAGAATTGTCGCTGTCATTATTTTTTTTTTTTTATGACGAATTTCCCCGCAAATCGCTATCGCACATTTCTGCAAGTGATTATAATTTATTATCGCTGTTTTCTAGCTGATCTAAAACCATTTTTGACATAAAGGGACACTTTTGGACAATCTACAGTTTCCAGGCAGAAATTACATTTTTTATTATATAAAACAACATGTAGGACACTGGGCAGACCACTAGGGACAAGGGGGGTGTGTATTTTTTACATACAGTACTGTAATCTATAAGATTACAGTATACTGTATGTAATGTGTTTGTTTACTTTTTTGAATTTGGCGCCGTTCTCCGTCCCCGTGCGTCGTAACGTCGCAGGGAACGGAGATCGGCGTCACACGGGGAGACTGTGAATCGAGCGAGGAGGTCCCGCTCGCTCACACAGCGGGTGGCATCGCTGGATCCAGGGACAAGGTGAGTAAACCAAGCCTGTGGATCCAGCGAAAGGTAAGCCCGTCCAGCCCGAGCGTGACTCGGGTTTGCCGATCCTAACATGTAAAACCAACCCTGAGTCACGCTCGGGTTTACCGTCAGGGGGGTTAATAGCATATAAACAAATAAGTCTTTTTTTTTATTTATTTAAAAACGTTTATTTTGTTATTAAAAGGTTAACAAAGAACAGTGTGTCGATTTTTATGTATTTCTTTAAATCCCATTATGTCATAAATTAGAACACAAATTCGAGATTTTAGAATTCAATGAATTCTTTTTTTCATCCTAGATAGATAATTCTTGTAGTTTAAAATAACCTACTCCAATAAAACATTTCCAAAGTGTGACGTATTCTTATGTTTCCCTAAAACAATCTGTTTCCAGCAGAAGATACTTACTTTGCCTTAGAAATGTGAAATGATCATTATTTTATGTGGCCTTTTTAGCTTACAGCTCCATACATTGTAATCTGTTTTGTCCATCGGAAATGTAACAGATTAGCGCAAGCTTTTAGTGCATACTACATAATGTGGTCTCGGGAACTATTGTTAAGTATGCCATCAAGGGATGCTTTATGAAACATTTTGATGGGTGATTTAGTTAAGGAATATTTTCCCTTTTTCTTCTTCTTTTTTTTTTGTGCATTACCAATTTGATATACTGTACAGTAACCGTAATCCACACCACCTTGCTTTAATTGCTCTGCCAATAATTAAGTGACTTTACCACTTTTTTAATTTAAAAATCCAGTACTTTGCAAGTGAACCTTTCAGTAAGGTAACTGCATTAGGCGAATCTTTCACTCATCACTTGTGGCCTTTCTGGACCTTCAAAGCTTTTAAGATAAAGTTTTTTTTCCAGTGGAATAGCCCTTTAATACTGTGTCATTTCCCTTACAACATGGGATATTGCACTTATTTTACATTAAAAAGATATCACTAAAGAAATGTCTTGGGACAAGGGTGGCAGAGAGGAGTTGCCCTGAAGTGAAAACTGTCTTTAGTGCTCAGAAGTAATAAGGGATTTTTCACTGACCTGGGTAAAACATGCTGACATCTCCAAGAGAACTAAATATATTTCATTGTTTCTAGACTTGTGTGAAGTCTATATAAAGCCAAGATTCACTTCATATTCTTTTTTTTTCAGGCTTTGAGACGTTTATTAAATATATTTCCACCTATTTATTTTATAATGTGGCAACCGGTGCTGTACGGTTTTGCTGTGTTTTTGCTTAATGCTTTTATCTTTGCACATGTGAAAATAAAATTGATTTGATAGCATTGTAATATTCCTTGTATGCATGTTAAGGAGAGACACTGCAAAGTCAGAATATTTACAAAAACAAGAAACAACATAGAAGAGAAACAAAAGACAATGAAAGAAAATAAGAAATACAAGAAAAAAAATATATAGTTAAAGAAAATAAAGCATCAGATTCTAAACATATGACTAATAAAAGTCTAGGTCTATGCTAAATTATAAATTAAGAAAATAATAAAGCTATAATAAAATAAGTAACACAAATAATAAATGTAACCTAAAGTATGTGTACAAGCAAATGCAATTTTTTTGTCCCTTGTTTTTACATTGCAGTTATCTAAATGTTAAACTGAAGTTCCTTTTAATAATGTATTCCTTACCTGTTGATCCTGCCAGTTTTAAGGTACTAAATCATTTCAATAACAGGCTGTCAATGCTGCAAGATTATTGTCACCCACTCTCTGCAGGGTTGGCACATTTGTGGTTCAGACATTGTTAGCCTATAGGAAGATTAGGAAGTTATGGCATTGCTGGGTTTTGTAGACATGGAGGCACCTAGGGCCAGATTTACGAAAATTTGCGGCCGTGTAATGTAACCCGTTTACGTTACACCGCCGCAAGTTTTCAGTGTAAGTGCCTGATCCTCAAAGCACGTACCTGGAAACGTGCGGCGGTGTAACGTAAAGTCGTCCGGCGCAAACCCGCCCAATTCAAATGGGGCGGGTACCATTTAAATTAGGCGCGCTCCCGCGCCGGACTTTCTGCGCATGCTCCGTTCGCAATTTTCCCGACGTGCTTTGCGCGAACTTACAGCGGCCCAACGTGTTTGTGAATCGCGCCGTGTCTAACGTACTTACGCCGGGAAAAAAAAAATTCAAAAGCGACGCGGGAACGACGGACATACTTTAACATGGTGGAGTAATTTTACACCATGTTAAAGCACACCTAACTTTGCGATGGGAAAAAAAGACTTGCGCCGACGTAACGATGGGAAAAACCTTCGTGGATCGCCGTAACTGCTAATTTGCATACCCGACGCTGGAATACGATGCGAACTCCCCCCAGCGGCGGCTGAAGTATTGCATCCTAAGATCCGACGGTGTAAGTCAATTACACCTGTCGGATCTTAGGGCTATCTATGTGGAACTGATTCTATGAATCAGCCGCATAGATACGACAGGAGATACGACGGTGTATCAGGAGATACGCCGTCGTATCTCCTCTGTGAATCTGGCACCTAGATCCTGCTGCAGTACAGAAGAAGAAAGCCAAGGCAGTCATGTGATTTTAAGAAAATCTGCAAAAAATATATGCACTGCACTGACATACCTATGCACTTAAGCATTTACATCTACTCCGAAACAGAACTCTTAAAAATACATATACATTCTTACATTCTAACCCCTCTCTGCTCTACTAAAAACATTTTTTATCACGTTTTGTCCTTCCATCACTTTGACAGAAAGAGCACGGAAAACTCTCCAATTGGGAAATCCTGACCATTTTCAGCTCTTCCCCCTCATCATCATGATTTCTAGGACCTGCTTTCCTGGACCCGTACTGCTTTCCCCCAGATCCCGTGTGTAATATATGTACACACACCCTTCTTATAGTAAACTGTATTTGCTGGCGTACAAGACTACCTTTTACACTTCGGCTACATACAGTATATACCGCTTAGCCAATCCCAGTGAGCGATGTATTCAAATTAATACAGAGCCTGTTTGGATTGGAGTAACAACCTCTGCCAATCTGAGCAGGTTACATACAGTAGCCTGCTTGGATTGGCTTAGAGAGTCAAAGAGGCGTGGGCTGATGTTACAGCCTCTACCAATCCAAGCAGGCTTTGTATTCATTAATAGAATACATTGCTCGCCGTGATTGGCGCCAGCAAGAATGAAGAAGTATATAGCTCCAGAAGGAAGAAATATGAAGTGTCGGAAGCCTCGGAAGGGGGGGTCGTCTTATACGGTGAGTACAGGCAAAAAATCTTAAAAAACTGTACATTAGAGGGTTGTCTTATATGCCCGGTCGCCTTATACACCGGCATATATGGTACATATTATAGTAACAATTTCAAACAGATCTAAACTAATGATACTGAATTGCCTACAATGATGAATTGGTATAATTTCTGGTCGTGTTTATTGGTTAAATTGCAAATATGATCTAAAATTTAGAAATTGTCAGGGACGTGCTGGCCATAGCTCAGGTGAAGTTCCGAGGCAAAGGAGAATACTATGCGCTCCTGCAGGTGTCCATCTTGCCGTGTATCAGGCGAATGCATATGTGCATACGCGCACGTTAGCCATTAATGCTGATGCCAAATGGCCTATATAAAGGCAGCAGGTGCACAAGTGATTTGCTGTCTGATCTGCAGCTTTAACCAGTGTTCCTGTTCCTGTGCCTGTATTTGATCCAGTATTGACGGGCTTCCTGACCACGCTGCTTATCTCTAGTCCTGACCTTTGGCTTGCCTTGACCTTGTTATTTCTGCTCACTTGTCTGATTTCCTGTTGCCAATCTCTGCCTAAATACTGACCATTCTCTTCCTGCTGTTACATGATATCTTATCCTCTTTGTATGACCTGGCTTGTCTGACTCTGCTCCAATCTTCTGCCATTCAGCTCTGTGTAGCTCCAGTGAAGCTGTCCTGCATCCACAGCATACCTGCATCTACTGTTTCTGCTGTCATCTGCTGCTTAGCGACCAGTCTGTTCCTGCTACTCATCAGCTACTCATCTATACTAAAAAGGGTAGAAAAGGAAGAGCCACCTAAGTGCAGTATTAAAAGATTCCTTTAATGGCAGGGTATACAAATCACACTTACAAGAGAAGATAAAAGAAAAGGCTCATCTGTAAAATCCTGGAGTCCACATCCCAGATCTGTGGGCTGCAGAGATGTAAGGATTTACAGGGTGTTTTGGCTCGGCCTAAAGCCTGTCCTGTGGCCTTCAGGAAGAGGCTTGGTCCGGCATGATCACATGCCTGACGAAGGGGCCCTGCGTGGCTCCGAAACGTTGCACTTTTTTTGTGTTATGATAATGCAATAAATCATCCGTTTGGACGCTACTGTATTTACATCGTTCCATGGTGTGCTGGCAAATATCTTTACTTTACTACTACTACTATTGGTCTGGCGTGGAGCGCATGTGATGTCACGGGTCACGTGATTACTTCCAGAGACACTTCCGGGGGAGAGTTTCCATAGGAGGCAAGGGGATGATTGGGCTACGTGCTCGTTCTATTGTCCTGATATTGGACTGTAGGAACTGTTGCCTTTTATGAATGTCTGCGCCGTGGGACTACAGGTCCCAGCAATACCCAAAGTACACACAATAGTGCAAGACATACATACATATAAGGCAACAGTTCCTACAGTAATCACGTGACCCGTGATCCTTACATCTCTGCAGCCCACAGATCTGGGATGAGGACTTCAGGATTTTACAGATGAGCTTTTTCTTTTATCTCCTCTTGTCTAATCACAAAGCCTTAAAAAATTGTTATATAATGTCATTTTTCATGGACTTTTCATGCATTCGTATTTGGTCTGCATGTTTTGAATGGTAAACTATTCTTGAATAGCTGGTAGCCTGCTGGTAAAGGGAAGATTGAGGCTTAGGCCCCGTACACATGTCCGAGGAACTCGACGGGTAAAACTCATCGTTTTGCTCGTCGAGTTCTGTGTGAAGCCGCCGAGGATCTCGGCGAGCCAACTTTCCTCATTGAACAACGAGGAAATAGAGAACATGTTCTTTATTTGGCTCGACGAGGAACTCGTCGGCTTCCTCGCTGAAAAGTGTACAGACGAGTTTCTCGGCAGAATTCAGCTCCGATCGAGTTTCTGGCTGAATTCTGCCGAGAAACTCGGTCGTGTGTACGGGGCCTGAGTGTGATTTGTATACCCTGCCATTAAAGGAATCTTTTAATACTTCACTTAGGTGGCGCTTCCTTTTCTACCCTTTCTTGTCTACCACAGAGTCCACTCTCTGAGGACAGCAGATGCCATTGAACAGCCATATTATTGCTTTTTAACCCTTGAACTGCGTGACATTTTTTTATGGACTAATCACAAAGCCTTAAAAAATTGTTATATAATGTCATTTTTCATAGACTTTTCATGCATTCTTATTTGGTCTGCATGTTTTGAATAGTAAACTATTCTTGAATAGCTGGTAGCCTGCTGGTAAAGGGAAGATTGAGGCTTAGGCTGCATGATCTGGAAACTGCGTAGACTTCCAGAGGATCAAGGATTAAACTCATGGAGGTGCCAATAATCGACAGTAGTGCTAAAGTGACTTTGTTTAACTTCAGCTGATTGCCCTAGATAATTTAATGTGGAATTACTCTTTAAGCGCATGTAGCTTTGACTCATGAGACTTGTGGATCAGGAGCCAGGTTATGCATATAGGTTTCCATGATGTACCGATAATTTGGTTTTATAGTACTAGCATATAGGTTTCCATGATGTACCGATAATTTGGTTTTATAGTACTATCAAATACACTTTGGGAGATACATATTAGCAGCAGCGTAGCTTTTTACAAAGGGTGCTCTGATACGGGTTATGTTGAATGTTGTGAGAGCTTGGGTCAAAGTGTATTGAAAATAAACTTTTAAGAATAATAAGTTGTATATTTTCCTCCAAACATTTTCTTATACCATGATGAATTAGGATTATTTCTTAACATTACTAAAATAAATATGTCACAAATACAGATAACACTACAATAGGTCATCTTAAATGTCAGCATTGGTGGCAGTAGCCATTATCTGCCTTCTAAGCCATTTACTAGATCTAGAGTAGCTCAAACATTCGCTATTTAATAATTGCTATACCTGAAATTCCCTATTTAAGTTAATTCACAGCCTTGGGTGTTAAAGCCATCCTGTGTTGTGTTGTGCATATGCAAGGCAAAGCAACAGATTCACTTTAGTGCAAAACTCTCTAGCAGCACGTACTCGCCTTTCCTTCACTCCTTCACCACCGCCAGGAGCAAACAAAATACAATAAAATGTACATCCCGGTACGTAGGACATATTTCTCTTGCTTTTTTTGTAATAGTATTGGTGTTTGGTGATTGGCCCAGGGCTATAACATGGGGGTAGGGAAATGCTTCTAAATCCTATGAAAGCTAGGAATACAGCAACTTCGGCCTCGTACACACGACCGAGTTTCTCGGCAAAAACCAGCAAGAAACTTGCTGTGAGATATTTTTTTGCAGAGGAAACCGGTCGTGTGTACATTTTCGTCGAGGAAACTGTCGAGAAACTCGACGAGCCAAAAAGAGAGCATGTTCTCTATTTTCTTGACGGGAATGGAGAAAATTGGCTCGCTGAGATCCTCGGCGGCTTCACAAGGAACTCGACGAGCAAAACGATGTGTTTTGCCCGTCGAGTTTCTCAGCCGTGTGTACGAGGCCTTAGAGGTTACACAGAATTTATTTTGAATTAAAGTGAACCTGTTGGTTTGCCAGCATGGGCAGTTTGTTCTACAAACTACAGAAATGTTATCTATTGTAGTGTAAAGTCAGACATGCGTACATCAAGATTTAGCTGGTTCAGCAGGAACCAGCCAAATGTCTATCCATTCATTTGCATGGCACCCTGGTTGTACAAAATTTGATCTACCATTTGACTCCTGTACAACCGGCCTGTCGTTTTTTTTTTTTCCGATTAATCTGTGCTATAGCTAATCATTGTATTCTGTCAGAAAACAATAGCACAGCGGGTTTAATGAAAAAATGATGAATGTTTGGGCTGCCTTAGTAATGCTAATGTAAAAGTGAAAGTGTATGTAAAGGCAAAACTTTTTTTGGATCATTTGATCATTTATTTTAATTGTAGCATTCGATCCACCGACAATTATTTTTTGTGTGTGTGTTCTGTTTTTCTTCTGGAGGGATTAACACCTTTAATTGTCCTGATGATCACTGACACTAAAACAAAAAGTAAAGCCCCGTACACACGATCAGAATTTCCGATGGAAAAAGTCAGACAGACCTTTTACATGGGAAATTCCAACCGTGTGTATGCCCCATCGGAGTAATTCTATCGGAAATTCAGATGAATTCCATTGGCGTTTATATAGAGAACATGTTCTATTGTACTCCGATGGAATTCTGTTGGAATTCCGATGTGAATTTGGTCGGACAAAGGTCCCATCGTGTGTAAAGGGAATAGGAAAATAATGGTCAATTCATATATTCAATGATTTTCATAAGAGCAAAGGGTGAGGAATATAAACTTTGAGTGTTAACCGTCTAAGATGGCAATCCTTCTCACTTTGGGAAGATTTCCTCTCACTTTAATATACTTTAGCATTTAGGGATTACATTTAAAATATAAAATAAAGATTTTCATTAACAAGACAAATTGGTTTATACTACAGTTGTGCATTTCTTATTTATTTCTTTGCATAGTTTTACTTTTTTCAGTCTGCAGATCTGGTATTTTCAAACCATTAAAAATATCCATAGCTTATCTTCAATAATGTTTGACATTTCAGGACTTATATTGTTTCTCAAGAATAAAACAAAGGAGAGACACTGATGTAAAACAAATTCTTAAGTCTCCTGGTTGGCATATACATACAGACAATGCATGTACACAGAAACAATAAGCAGAATTCTTGATGCTAACCATGATCTGTTACTAATAATTCCTACCACAAGATGTCACTAGTACCGCTCTTGACTTGAAATGTTTGCACCATTCTTTTGCTACAAATGTCTTATCAAAAACTTGTGATGCTTGCAAATTTCTGCCAGTAAATGTACAAAAAGGTTTGACCAAATGTAAGTGAACATAAATAAATGGTCTATTATGAAAGAAATATTGTAGCTAAAAAGTAATCTTTTAGGACTAAAGATTATATACAAATCTTATCTCACTATTTAAAGTTATTTTTGATTTGAAAGAAAGCCTGATCTCATTTGCCCCTTCCACAGCCTAAATCCCTAATAGATTGTATATGCCTTCTGCACAATAATTAGTATTATACATTTGTCTATTATTTTACTGCTACACTAGTACATAACAAGTAAAATGCATGGTATAGGGAGCTTAGGGGCAGAGAAGTTCCTTAACAGAATGCTGACAGCGGGTGGTGAGGAGCTGGGCTTTTTTACTTTTCAAATTTTATATTAGACATGTAGCAGTTCTTATGAAGTTCACACACATTTAACCACTAAAGCCCCGGACCATTTTGTTGCTAAATGACTGGGCCACTTTTTGCGATTCGGCACTGCGTCGTTTTAACTGACAATTGCGCGGTCGTGCGACGTGGCTCCCAAACAAAATTGACGTCCTTTTTTCCCCACAAATAGAGCTTTGTTTTGGTGCTATTTGATCACCTCTGTGTTTTTTATTTTTTGCGCTATAAACAAAAATAGAGCGACAATTTAAAAAAAAAAAAACAATATTTTTTACTTTTTGCTATAATAAATACCCCCAAAAAATATATAATTTTTTTTCCCTCAGTTTAGGCCGATACATATTCTTCTACATATTTTTGGTAAAAAAAAATCGCAATAAGCGTTTATTGATTTGTTTGCGCAAAAGTTATAGCGTCTACAAAATAGGGGATCGTTTTATAGCATTTTTAGTAATAATGTTTTTTACTAGTAATGGTGGCGATCTTTGATTTTTATCGTGACTGTGACATTATGGCGGACACATTGGACACTTTTGACACATTTTTGGGACCATTGTCATTTTTAAAGCGATCAGTGCTATAAAAATGCACTGGTTACTGTGAAAATGAAACTTGCAGTGAAGGGGTTAACCACTAGGTGGCGCTGTAGGGGTTAAGTGTTCCCTAAGGAGTGATTCTTACTGTAGGGAGGCGTGGCTTGCTGTGAAACGTCACTGATCGTGTTCCTGATGACAGGGAACACGATCAGTGACAGTGTTACTAGGCAGAACGGGGAGATGTTGTGTTTACACTAACATCTCCCCGTTCTACCCCTCCGTGAGACGATTGCGCGTATGCCCACGGTGATCGAGTCCGTGGGACCTGCGGGCGCGCTCACGGAGATACGCCTCTTAAAGGGGACGTACAGGTACGTCCTTTTGCCTGCCCGTGCCATGCTGCAGACATATATCTGCGTGCGGCGGGCGGCAAGCGGTTAAATTAATTGTTTCCCCTTGCTGTAAAGGGATATGTAATTATCTCCATACTTTTGGTCTGAATGCAGGCACACATTAAGGAGTTAATTTACCAAGGACAAAGTGCAGTTGCCCCTGAGCTTAGTAAATGAGGTAAAGCTTTACTTTGTATTCCTTATCAGAATTTTGTACTTGCTGCCCTTTCATATAATTATTTCAAATAACCTAAATAGGAGAATTGAAAAATATTTTATGATATAAACAACACAACACAGGTACTTAGCTTTTCAGTATGCTGTCTCTCCTTGAAACCTCAGGTGGAGCCATCCAATCAAGGATGGACTTATTTACTTGTAAGTGTAAATGTCAGCTGCAGCTATTGAACTGTGTATATAGGAAGCTTTTTACAAGTAAAAATCTATCTCCTTATCTTGATGAAAATTTAATGATTATGCAATATATCTGGTAAGTGTGTGGTACCACTGCACAGGTGATGGTCAGCACTACTTCCCTGTAGGTGGTTTTCTTGGTTTGGGATAAAGCCATGCAGTTGGGTTTGTGGCGACCCTGGGGGTTATTTACGAAAATCATATCCACTTTGCACTACAAGTGCACTTGAAATTGCACTGAAAGTACACTTGGAAGTGCAGTCACTGTAAATCTGAGGGGTAGATCTGAAATGAGGGGAAGCTCTGCTGATGTTACCATCCAATCATGTGCAAGCTAAAATGCTGTTTTTTATTTTCCTTGAGCATCCTCCTCGGATCTACAGCGACTGCAGTGGATTTGCCTTTAGTAACAGACCCCCATGTCTCTTTGGCTTCTGCTCTTTTGATAACAGTGGGGTTGTTGTTTATTAAACCATTTATTTATGATTGTGTAGTGAGGATTACCTGGTACAAACAATCAAATGACTTGGGAAATTATTTTATGTTTGTAGTCTTTTTCTAGTCATTCTATGGTCTTTCTTAGTCGTGAATGTTGTATATGGACAATGCATTTAGTGGGATGTGGTTTCCTACTTTCTTAGTGGAGGTTCCATCAAAAAAACAATTTTGCTTTAACCACTTGCCATCGCCGCACCGTCATAATACGTCTACAAGGTGGCTCTCCTAGGCGAGAGCACGTAATATGACGTCCTGCCTTTTAGCCGCCACTAGGGGCGCACGCGCGCCGCCGGAGGCGCGCGCACGCACCCCCCGCTCGCCCCCGACTCCCGTGCGTGTACCCGGCGGGCGCGATCGCCGCCGGGCACACGCGATCGCTCGGTACAGAGCGGGGAACGGGAGCTGTGTGTGTAAACACACAGCTCTCGTTCCTGTCAGCAGGGGAAATGCTGATTTTCTGTTCATACAATGTATGAACAGAAGATCAGTGTTTCCCCTAGTGAGGCCACCCCCCCCACAGTTAGAACACACCCAGGCATACTTAACCCCTTCCCCGCCCCCTAGTGTTAACCCCTTCACTGCCAGTGGCATTTTTATAGTAATCTAATGCATTTTTATAGCACTGATCGCTATAAAAATGCCAATGGTCCCAAAAATGTGTCAAAAATGTCCGAAGTGTCCGCCATTATGTCGCAATACCGAAAAAAAAATCGCTGATCGCCGCCATTACTAGTAAAAAAAAATATTAATAAAAATGCCATAAAAATACCCCCTATTTTGTAAACGCTATAACTTTTGCGCAAACCAATCAATAAACGCTTATTGCAATTTTTTTTACGAAAAATATGTAGAAGAATACGTATCGGCCAAAACTGAGGAAAAAAAATGTTTTTTTATATATTTTTGGGGGATATTTATTACAGCAAAAAGTAAAAAATATTCATTTTTTTCAAAATTGTCGTTCTATTTTTGTTTATAGCGCAAAAAATAAAAAACGCAGAGGTGATCAAATACCACCAAAAGAAAGCTCCATTTGTGGGAAAAAAAGGACGCCAATTTTGTTTGGGAGCCACGTCGCATGACCGCGCAATTGTCTGTTAAAGCAACGCAGTCCCGAATCGCAAAAAGTACTCTGGTCTTTGGGCAGCAATATGGTCCGGGGGGTAGGTGGTTAAACTGTAGCTTACGACTTACTCATCTGGAAATGCCTGTTGCTATGCGGTCCCACTAAATCTGCCTTTGAAACCACCTAGGATTCTGACATCATCTCCCTCTAATGCTCCTGGGAAATGTGTGTCATAATTTCCCAGGATGCAGTGCGCTGTCCAATTATCACTCTCCATCCAAGACTTCCAGGAAGTAAGTGCCTGTAGGCTTCACAATACCCACAAGCAAAATGACAACGGTGTAGATATAGTTTTATAAACTATCTTTTTTGAATATCTATGCGGATCGTAAAATAGTAAGTGACCAGATTTATATTATAAAAACGCAGGATGAAAGGACATACATTTAAAAAATGCTAATTGTGGTTGGAACTCCGCTTTAAGTGGAATGACATGGAAAGGTCTGGTTTAATAATAAGATAAGCTGGATTTACAGCTTTTCTTACAATGGGTAAGTCAGGCTATAATTGCTTTAATCGGTTGTAAAAAAGGTTCATAACCAATGTAGACTTTAAAACGATTTACAAAGTCATATGACTAGTTTGTACTAGGTGCTCCTCACACACAGTCATACATACATTATTTGGAACATACCAGACTGGTTGTTTGAGAGATCCATGCAGGGTCCTTCTCCATAGATACCCATATGGCTAAATATAAATTTGCTTCAGAACTTAAAGTATCACTAAACCCATATCATAAAAAAACTATCAATAAATGGTGTATTACATGTTGTTTATACATACCCAGTCACTGTGAGATTGTTTCTGTATTCTGCAAAAAGACCTGGTTGATCCTGCTGCTCTCTATCTCTACATTCTGTTCACGTCCCCAATTTGGGTGGGAATTTTGCAACTGTATTACCAACTCTGCACATGCTCAGTATTCAGTTTCTATGCTAAGTATTTCCTCCTTATCACATCTGAGCAGTCCATGTAGACCATAGAGTCACACATGTGGGCATAGACACTGTGGTAAATGGCAGCTTATTCCATCTCGCCTCCTCCATGCCCGCTAATCAGCCAAACACAATGGAGGTGGGATATTACATGTAGATTGATAGAGGCTTTACCTCCCTCTTATTTTAAGACACAGGCTGGAGGGGCATGGCACATCCTGTGACTGGCAGAAATCCGCCCACACCATGTTATTTCCATAAAATAATAAAGATTTGAGTTCAAATATATATGTCTGTATGCCAATATAAAACAGTTTATTATTATTTTTTTACTCTGAATTCCAAAGTTTTTTTTTCATTTTGAAAATGTGACCAGCATCAAAGGACTAGAAGCTCCTCCTCTTTATGTTTGCCTGCAGACAGGCTGAGAAGGAGCTGTGTCATGTGACAGCTGTATATCGATTAGGAAAAGGGTACTTAGATTTTTTTTAATAAAATAATTACAGTGCCATCATCCATATACAGAAATAGAAAGGACAATGTAAATTAAACAGTGTGTGTTTAGTATAACTTTAATTCTTGCTTATGGAATTTCTTTAGAGGTAGAGATCCAGGAGCCTTCAAAAGATCATAGAGGTGCAGTAAGGGTGGTAGTGTGTATGTTTCCTAAAAAACACAACTTCTTAAAAAAAATCTGTCTTTTGATTAGGGGCAATAGTCAAACTTGTTGGAAAGTAGAAGGAGAAAACTAGTAAAAACTGAACACATAACATATGCTTTGCAGTTTATTATACTGTATAATGTCAGCTAGATTTCAATAGACAGTTTCCTAGTAGGGCCATCCTAGAAATCATTATGAGGTTTAGCTCAAGGATTCATAGGTGACATGGGTGCTGCTAAGCCCGAAGGTAGACCACTGCAATGACGTATTAAATGTGATAACACCTGAGTTTTATATGGTAGTTTTTTTTTATTCTAGTTTTAGGAAAAGAAAGACATTAGTTTTCTACATAAAAGTAAAGCCCTGTACACACAATCGGTTTGTCCAGACTGTTCTCATCGGTCAAACCGATCGTGTGTGGGCCCCATCGGTTTGTTTTCCATCGGTGAAAATAAATAGAACATGTTTTAAAATTTTCCTATGGATAAAAAAGCAATAGTAAAAAACGATCGTCTGTGTCGAAGTCCATCGGTCAAAAATCCACGCATGCTCAGAATCAAGTCGACGCATGCTCGGAAGCATTGAACTTAATTTTTCTCAGCATGTCGTGGTGTTTTACGTCACCGCGTTTGGACACGGTCAGATTTTTGACCGATTGTGTGTAGGCAAGACTGATGAAAGTCAGCTTCATCAGATATCCGACGGAAAAAATCCATCGGATTAGATTCCATCAGATATCTGATCGTGTGTACAGGGCTTGAGGGTCAAAAGTTCAGCTGTTTTGAGATATTAAAAAAAGAATGAAAAAATGTATTTTCCATTCAATAGTTACCTAACTCAACCCTTTTGGGGATGCAGTTGTTCTAGGACAAACACAGTTATGCTATGCAGATTAAGGCTTCATTTCCACTGGCGTTTTTACAGCCACTTTTCTGAGCGTTTTTTACAGCTTAAAAACGCTTGTCAATGTTATACTATGGCATCATGCCCACATAGGCGTTTTTGAGCTGCAAATGGCATAGACGTTTTTGAGCTGTAAAAAAAAACGTGGGACTAGGGCGTTCTGTGGCTCCAGCAATAGAGCTGTAAAAACGTCAGACATTAAAAAACGCTCAAAAACGCACAAAAACGCTACCGCTGCGTTTTTGAGCTCCAGCTCACAAAAAAAAAAATTTTTTTACAAAATAAACATGGACATGCGTTTTTAAGCTGTAAAAAAGGCTAAAAAAGTGGCTGTAAAAACGCCAGTGGAAATTAAGCCTAAAGCAGAAATTTACCCTCCACGCCATTGATTTTAAAATTTTTGTCAAGTCTTACCTACCTGGTGGTGAGTTCTGCAAATTTTTTGATACTCAAACACCCAGCAGAGAGCTTCTTCTCTTCAGGCAGCGCTCAGTCCTGCGCCACCGCGTTTCCCTGTGACATCACCGCTAGACTGCTGGCTGTTCCGGATGACGCACTGACAGGCCTGCCCCCTCCTCCTTCTCTCAATGAAAGGCTATGCCTCCTGGGATATGTGACGTACATATCCTGGGGGGTACAGCGGGCAGTGTGCATGTCATTTGCCTAAGGTGGGTGACGTACATTGGAAGGCAGGACGAACATTCTATAAAGAAAAGGGGTTAAAAAAAGAGAGAAAAAAGCCCTCTTCCTGCAGAGGAAGGGAGTAGGGGTGGAGAGGTGTGATTGTACTTGGAGGGCTGAAGGTCCGCTTTAAGCAGCAAAAGATATCTCTTTATTTTGAAGCACCTTTTGTGGTAGTAGGCATTCAACAAGGGTGCAACAATGAAAATCCTCCAATGAACTTCATTCTGTTATAAAATGTCCCATAACGAAACTTCTCAACATCCATAGATCAAATGGTCTGTAAGCTGCTATAATAGTTTAACTCTAGTAGCGCCTATTAGATTTACAGTAGTTCTCCGGTCCTCGACTTGTCTAAACAGCTTGTCCAAAGCTTAAAACATCCTAATATGCCATTAACATTAATCTGCTGTACAATAGACAGTGTTGGCATACCGTTACCTGACCTGAACCACACTAAATAGCATCAGTAAATGACATTAAAATAACCGTTTTAAAAAATCAAGAAGAATCTTGTATTTTTATGCCAGTGAAAAACTGATATTCACTCAGCATGGCCTCATTCAGTCAATATGCGTTTTATTTTGATATGAAACACTTCAGTCAATGATCTATTTATAGACACTGGCTAAAAATCGTGTTCTACAGAATTAAAATATTATAGCGAAAAGCTTTTTGCTGGCAAAATGTAATATGACATTGATGTTTAATGTCAATATACAAATTAGCGCAAATGAATGTTTTACTCTATTAATGTAAATTACACGAAATTAAATTGATGAAACAAAATCATTTTCAACCCCTAGTTCCACTGATATTTTCTTTTTTTTTCATGGCCATAAGAACCTCATGAATTGAATGAAAAAAAAAAAAAAAAAATAGTCATATAGGGGTTGCTGCTACCTTAGACATGTCTACTACGCTTATGTTCCTTGGGGAACAAGCAAGCCATGTTTTGTCCCTGCTTTAGAAACTTCAATCAGTATAACGCCTTATTACACCACAGTTGGTATAGCCACTCTTTTTGGACTAACAAGAATACAACATGAGTGTAACTATTATTGTGTCTCTGGAACTGGGTTGATAAAGCATCTACAGTATCTCACAAAAGTGAGTACACCCCTCACATTTTTGTAAATATTTTATATCTTTTCATGTGACAACATTGAAGAAATGACCCTTTGTAAAGTAGATTGTACAGCTTGTATAACAGTGTAAATTTGCTAAAAAACAATATAGGTGTGACAGCGCTGTAAAAGTGAAATAAACAATTATGGTGATAAACACTGATATATATATATTTCAATTTTCATTTGCAGTGCAATTTTGCTGCCCCCTCAAAATAACTCAACACACAACCGTTAATGTCTAAATCGCTGGCAACAAAAGTGAGTACACCCCTAAGTAAAAATGTCCAAATTGGACCCAGAGTGTCAATATTTTGTGTGGCCACCATTATTTTCCAGCACTGCTTTAACTCTCTTGGGCATGGAGTTCACAAGAGCTTCACAGGTTGCCACTGGAGTCCTCTTCCGCTCCTCTTCCATTCCTCCATGATGACATCTTGAAGCTGGTGGATGTTAGAGATCTTGTGTGCCTCCACCTTCAGTTTGAGGATGCCCCACAGATGTCACCTCATGCCTACTTTAGTAAATGGGGATTTTACTGAGTTTATTTTGAACAATCAAAGTAGATTTTTTTTTACTTTTGGATGTGAGTTTGAATTTCAGAGATGATATAACTGTTTGCGTTGGAGTGTATTTATTTATTACTATTTGTTTGTTAAGCGCACATATACCACCGGTTGGTGGTGCCAGGAAGCTTTTCAGTAAATTTGCATCAACTATTCTGAGTCTGGTCTGAAATTATTCAAAGGGGTGCATGTTGGTTTTGGCTTTTAATAGAACCAGGGTCTGTAAAGCACATTTGGGGTATGAAGCTCAGCTGCTTCAAAAAGTCTATTCGGCGGGTCAAGCAAATCAAGCAGTGTAGTTGCAATGGGTAACAAAGCAATAGTTCAAGTCAAGATGGAGCGAGTCATTAGGCATGGTACCATCTGAACCAAATAAGTTTATCTTGGTTTCATCAGACCACAGGACATAGTTCCAGTAATCCATGTCATTAGTCTGCTTGTCTTCAGCAAACTGTAGGCTTTCTTGTACATCATCTTTAGAAGAGGCTTCCTTCTGGGACAACAGGCAATTTGATACAGTGTGCGGCGTATGGTCTGAGCACTGACAGGCTGACCCCCCCACCCCATTCAACCTCTTCAGCAATGCTGGCAGCACACATATGTCTATTTCCCAAAGACAACCCCTGGATATGATGCTGAGCATGTGCACTCAGCCGCTGTATGGTCTTGGCCACCGTGCTGACAATCAGTTTCAGGGTCTTGGCAATCTTCTTATAGCCTAGGCCATCTTTATGTAGAGCAGCAATTTTTTTCAGATCCTCAGAGAGTTCTTTGACATGAGGTGACCTTGTTGAACTTCCAGTGACGGGGATGAGAGAGTGAGATTGAAAATACCAAATTTAACTTCCCATTCACACCTGGGACTTGTAACACTAACGAGTCACATGGAGGGAAAATGTCTAACTGGGCCAAATTTGTAAATTTTCACTTGTGTGAAAAAAAGTGTGTATTCACTTTTGTTGCCAGCGGTTTAGACATGAATGGCTGTGTGTTGAGTTATTTTGAGGGGACAGCAAACTTACACTGTTATACAAGCTGTACACTCACTACTTTACATTGTAGCAAAGTGTAATTTCTTCAGTGTTGTCACATGAAAACATATTATAAAATATTTACAAAAATGTGAGGGGTGTACTCACTTTTGTGAGATACTGTAACTGTTCTCTCTATTGGCTTAAGTGGCTCTCCACTTTAAGAATGAAAGAATTTGAAAAAATACATGTGTGTCTAGCAAGTAACTGTTTTCTTCCCATCATTTTCAAGCCTTCACAAGAAGCAAATGATTGGTTGCTGTGGCCAATGTACAGTGAGGAAAATAAGTATTTGAACACCCTGCTATTTTGCAAGTTCTCCCACTTGGAAATCATGGAGGGGTCTGAAATTGTTATCGTAGGTGCATGTCCACTGTGAGAGACATAATCAAAAAAAAAAATCCAGAAATCACAATGTATGATTTTTTTAACTATTTATTTGTATGATACAGCTGCAAATAAGTATTTGAACACCTGAGAAAATCAATGTTAATATTTGGTACAGTAGCCTTTGTTTGCAATTACAGAGGTCAAACGTTTCTTGTAATTTTTTTACCAGGTTTGCACACACTGGAGGAGGGATTTTGGCCCACTCCTCCACACAGATCTTCTCTAGATCAGTCAGGTTTCTGGGCTGTCGCTGAGAAACACGGAGTTTGAGCTCCCTCCAAAGATTCTCTATTGGGTTTAGGTCTGGAGACTGGCTAGGCCACGCCAGAACCTTGATATGCTTCTTACAGAGCCACTCCTTGGTTATCCTGGCTGTGTGCTTCGGGTCATTGTCATGTTGGAAGACCCAGCCTCGATCCATCTTCAAAGCTCTAACTGAGGGAAGGAGGTTGTTGCCCAAAATCTCGCAATACATGGCCCCGGTCATCCTCTCCTTAATACAGTGCAGTCGCCCTGTCCCATGTGCAGAAAAACACCCCCAAAGCATGATGCTACCACCCCCATGCTTCACAGTAGGGATGG
This sequence comes from Rana temporaria, assembly GCF_905171775.1. Classification (NCBI taxonomy): domain Eukaryota; kingdom Metazoa; phylum Chordata; class Amphibia; order Anura; family Ranidae; genus Rana; species Rana temporaria. The sequence continues at coordinate 274,721,340 of NC_053493.1, forward strand.
TGTTCTTGGGATGGTACTCATCATTCTTCTTCCTCCAAACACGGTTAGTGGAATTATGACCAAAAAGTTCTATTTTGGTCTCATCTGACCACATGACTTTCTCCCATGACTCCTCTGGATCATCCAAATGGTCATTGGCAAACTTAAGACGGGCCTTGACATGTGCTGGTTTAAGCAGGGGAACCTTCCGTGCCATGCATGATTTCAAACCATGACGTCTTAGTGTATTACCAACAGTAACCTTGGAAACGGTGGTCCCAGCTCTTTTCAGGTCATTGACCAGCTCCTCCCGTGTAGTCCTGGGCTGATTTCTCACCTTTCTTAGGATCATTGAGACCCCACGAGGTGAGATTTTGCATGGAGCCCCAGTCCGAGGGAGATTGACAGTCATGTTTAGCTTCTTCCATTTTCTAATGATTGCTCCAACAGTGGACCTTTTTTCACCAAGCTGCTTGGCAATTTCCCCGTAGCCCTTTCCAGCCTTGTGGAGGTGTACAATTTTGTCTCTAGTGTCTTTGGACAGCTCTTTGGTCTTGGCCATGTTAGTAGTTGGATTCTTACTGATTGTATGGGGTGGACAGGCAGACTAACAGGTCTTTGAGGGTCAGAATTCTAGCTGATAGACAGGTGTTCAAATACTTATTTGCAGCTGTATCATACAAATATATAGTTAAAAAATCATAAATTGTGATTTCTGGATTTTTTTTTATTATTATGTCTCTCACAGTGGACATGCACCTACGATGACAATTTCAGACCCCTCCATGATTTCCAAGTGGGAGAACTTGCAAAATAGCAGGGTGTTCAAATACTTATTTTCCTCACTGTAAATAGTTTACCTAAAACCGAGTCTGCCATTTGCACAAATGGCGTCAGTAATGGGCTTTTGAGTCTGTTATATGAAAAAGATGGATACCTCTAAGTGAGGTGAGATTTTTCGGGCAACCAAAAAGCAATTGTGACAACTAGGTCATAAAAATATAAATTTTAATACATTTGTTCAAAGCATAAACACTTCATAATGACAACATTATTTAAAAAGATGAAAAATTTCTGGATTGAAAAAATTGCTAGAGGATCACCGCACACCCCAGGACTAGGCTAAGGGCATGGATGATCATTTATCCGACGCGTTTCAGATGTCTCAGTAATACATCTTTCTTCAGGGAACAAAAAGCAGTGAAATTTTTCCTAAAACAAAAGAAGGGTATATAATAACATACATATAGAATATACCTGTGACCAAAAATTTGACATTTGCAGCATGTGGAAAATAAAGGGGAGAGGTGGAGAGCTCAATATGTAAAAGGAATGGGACTCACCCTTTTCCAAACACAGAGCGCCTAGATCATCCCCATGGAGCTTGTATGTGAGCTGCGATCAAGGCGACCAAGCCATATGATATGCTCAATGTCCATAACGATCCATAATGTTTATTCATTGCTCCACCCACAAGCAATTACCCCATTCAATCCAGGGACAGCTGTTGTATCGCTGGAGTGAGTGGATCATTTACACCTGAGGCCCATCATCCTTCAAGTAAGTATAAAGGGGAGTCAGGGGGGTCTCTGTCAGCACTCATTTTCCTCCCTTCTCCTGTTGGAGTTGGAGGTTATTTTGGTTTCTGGTCTTTTTTGGTTCCTATGACTGGAGTTGTCCGTTCATTCCTATTTGAGCTGATGTACTGGGAGTGGTAAGTACACTTTAGGGAGATTTTATTTATTTTACTCCTAGCTTCGCCTTTTCAGTGAAGAATCTAATACCCTCCCTGTATACATCTATCTAAATTTCTCCCCAGCCATGACACTTCTTATTGCTCTATGACTGCTGACTTTGTTGTGGATACTCATGTTATCCCACCCCCCCATGGTTATGGAGCCCTCTGGAGTGGGGGATCGTTATGGACATTGAGCATATCATATGGCTTGGTCGCCTTGATCGCAGCTCACATACAAGCTCCATGGGGATGATCTAGGCGCTCTGTGTTTGGAAAAGGGTGAGTCCCATTCCTTTTACATATTGAGCTCTCCACCTCTCCCCTTTATTTTCCACATGCTGCAAATGTCAAATTTTTGGTCACAGGTATATTCTATATGTATGTTATTATATACCCTTCTTTTGTTTTAGGAAAAATTTCACTGCTTTTTGTTCCCTGAAGAAAGATGTATTACTGAGACATCTGAAACGCGTCGGATAAATGATCATCCATGCCCTTAGCCTAGTCCTGGGGTGTGCGGTGATCCTCTAGCAGTAACAATTTTTTCAATCCAGAAATTTTTCATCTTTTTAAATAATGTTGTCATTATGAAGTGTTTATGCTTTGAACAAATGTATTAAAATTTATATTTTTATGACCTAGTTGTCACAATTGCTTTTTGGTTGCCCGAAAAATCTCACCTCACTTAGAGGTATCCATCTTTTTCATTTGATACAGGGATGTTGGCAACCTCATGCCTCCATACATGAGCCAAACTTTTTCATTGAGTCTGTTATATAAGACTAGTAGGCAACATTACTTTTACCTCTTGTGCTTAAAAGTGGGCACAAAAGCTTGTCTGTATATTACAGTTGTGATATGTGAAATGTCTTCTCTTAACCACTTGCCTACTGTGCACATAAACCCCCTTCCTGCCCAGACTAAATTTTAGCTTCCGACACTGCGTCACTTTAACTGACAATTGCGCGGTCGTGCGACATGGCTCCCAAACAAAGTTGACATCCTTTTTTTCCCACAAGTAGAGCTTTCTTTTGGTGGTATTTGATCGCCTGTGCGGTTTTTAGTTTTTGCGCTATAAACAAAAAAAGAGCGACAATTTTGAAAAAAAAACACAATATTTTTTACTTTTTGCTATAATAAATATCCCATTTTTTTATTTTAATTTTTATCTCCGTTTAGGCCGATACGTATTCTTCTACATATTTTTGGTTAAAAAATATGTAGAAAAACCTGCAGGAAAACTGATAGTGTGTATGGGGCTTTATGTTCATCTAATACTTATTATAGCTTTATAGATTGGTCCTCTTGAGGAAGCGGTTGTTACCGCAAAACTAGTCAAGACATAGACCAGTTTATATGTTTGTAATAACAGATTTTGCCCAGGGGTATCCCTGAAGTTCTGTTTTTTCAATTTTAATTGTGTAGTCTTTGCCTAACCATTTTTATGTAATAAAAAAATATTATTATTTTTATATGTATGTTATTTCTTACCAAGTACCGAGTTCATTAACCTCTCGGAGGGAGGGAATGTTAGAGGACCAGCATTAGCCACTGTCCCCTGTCCCTTGTCCCCATCCTTTTCCTCTTTGAACTTATCATTGATTGTGCTAAATGTATTGTTGCTTGAACTCAAGGCCCTTTTTTTATAGAACTAAGCTTAACCATCAGTCACAATAAACTTGAATTTTGCTGAAGGGCTGTCTTGGCATTATGGGCACAATTTGACAACAGTTGCTTCCTATGCCTACTTTAGTAAATGGGGATTTTTCTGATAGTTTATTTTGTACAATCAAAGTAGATTATTTTTTTACTTTTGGATGTGAGTTTGAATTTCAGAGATGTATGAATTTGAAAATATTTTAAATTAAGAGCACAGATATTACAGACGAGGTAGAATAATGAACTGTGCTAATACCTGCTCAGTGATGGGGTCCAAAGCACTTTTCAATGCGTTTATAAATAACTGATATGTTCTGTAGCAGAAAACACTGCTAATCATGCCCCTTCAGTTTAAAGTCCCTACCATTATGCAACACTTCTATTCTATATAATAGTTGTTCAGGCAGGTTGCCTACAGGTGCATTAGATAGTTAGTGGCTGACCCAGGTTGAGGGGGGGGAAGAGTCAATGTGTGTGCTTCAGTTCCTGGGCTTTTTGGATCCAGCCAACTCACCAGTGATATAAATATGGAAGAAGAATCCTCTCTCCGGTTTGGATGGGCCACATCAAAAAGTTATGCCATAGCTGCTGTATAGTGCTGCACCTTGCAGCACGTCAGAGGCGCTGGGGTTCCTGGGAACAGCCAAGACCCGGAGAACAGCAAAACTGACACCTTGACACCTTTATAAGGTGCAGAGGTAGTTAGGGACATGATGATATAACTGTTCACGTTGGAGTGTACTAGGAAGCTTTTCAGTAAATTTGCATCAACTGTTCTGAGTCTGGTCTGAAATTATTCAAACGGGTGCATGTTGGTTCTGGCTTATCAAAAGAACCAGGGTCTGTAAAGCACATATGGGGTATGAAGCTCAGCTGCTTCAAAAAGTCTATTCGGCGGGTCAAGCAAAACAAGCAGTGTAGTTGCAATGGGTAACAAAGCAATAGTTTAAAGCGGATCTCCCACGCCAAAAAAGTTTTTTTTGTGAATGTCTATTTAAAAGTTAAATTACCCTAACTTGCGCAACTAACGTGTCCTGTCTTCCCCGCCCGCTCCTCTGCTATACAGTCTGAAATAAAAAGTTATATTCCTCCTTCTGGTTTCTGCACCATTTTAACTGTGGACATAAGCCCACAGCCCGGCACTTCCTTGTTGCGGTGGATGCTGATGTCCCAGCATCCACCGCTAGATCTCGCGCATACGCATGAGCAACGGGCACCAACGGCTTTGGCGTCTGTGTTGCGCATCACAGTCGCGTGTCACTTCCTCGAAATCGCGCGATATTTTGTCTAACAGGGGAGAATACGATATCCAGCTCCCAGAATATGACACAAGCTCCCAGAAGACACTACGCGGGACAGGAAACTAAGAGAAACCCGACAAAAAACCCAAGGGATGCAGACCGGAAGCCCATGCAGTTTAATGGTACAGTAAATACTATTTTAATTAAAAATATCGGTTTCAGCATTCTTTAGGAGAATTATTATTTATGCGATCATGTTTAATTTTGGGTGGAGATCCGCTTTAAGTCATGATGGAATGACTCATTAGGCATGGTACCTTGTAACGGTGGCAAGTCCTTTGGTAGCAAGGGGGACAATGTACTTGCTCCCTCCCTAGCGATCGGCTAAATGATGCCTACACAGTGAATGGTACCTCCATGTGCAGAGTGAGTAGGCCCCACCCACAAGTGTATATATTTTTTTCTGCAATATATATATATATATATTGTGTGTATTTTGGTTGGGACATTGTAGGCTTATTAAATGGGCTGCTTTTACATGAATTTGGGCTTAATGTACCATGCATATTTTTATTTATTTTTTCAGTTTTTTTCATTTTTTTTAAATGTATTTTGTGCGTGTAGAGAGGAGCCGGACTGCAGGAGTTGGGAGTAGGCAGGCCTCCCCCTGGGGCAATCTGCCACCTTTCTCCATGCCCCGGGTGGCAATGGTGGGTGTGTGAGGGGGTCCTCCCACACAGCCCGCCCTACCTGCTCCACTTTGAAGCCCAACGGGGCAGAGGGACTTCCTATAAGGGAGTGAGAGGATCTAGCCCACTCAACCAGCCCCGTTAGTCCTTCGCCTCTCTTTTTAGAGACCACGTGGTCAAAGTGCGTGCATGTTAACCCAATTTCGAGTGCGTGTAAGTGTGGTGGTTTTTGCGGGAGGGGGGTGGGCGTACTAAGCGCAAGCTTACCTCGCATAGCACACCCACCGGGAGCCGGGCTGAGACCACCAAACTCAATTCACATGTAGCTGAGACCGGGATCCGAACCTCTAGCTGCAGAGGTGAATGGCTTGTCAGCGCAGTGCCAATCGCGTTGAGCCACAGCAGCTCCCCAATGCATATTTTTTTTTTATACCAAATCTGAGTTTTGATTCATGCTTTATACTTTCCTGAAAATCCCAGAAGTCCAGTGATATCTTAGGCTAAGTGGCTGAGAACTGTATTACTACTGAGGGTCAAAATCAAAATACTGCATGATTTATGACTGTAGGTCATACAGTCAATAGTAATTTCTTCCATGACTGCAGAGCTACCATCAGTATCTCAGCCAGGCAACATTAATATCAACATGTGTTAAGTGCTTATATGTACTAAACCCAGGGCCAAATTATCAGCAAGGCAATAAAGGCAGCTGCCTTGAACACAATATATGGAGGGGAAAGGTGGGGGTTTGGTAAGATACTCAAGTCATTTACTCTTCTCCTATATCAGCCATTCTATGAGTCCTCTGGCTTTGAAAGTGATCACAGAAGCTAGAGGTGCTGTCAGCAGGAGACAAGCACTTCCTTGCAGCAGCATTGACATGACAGTCACCTTTCTCCTTAAAAAAATACAAAAGTTCTCCAGCACACTTTCAAACTGTTTAAACATCATAGGGGTGGATTCTTTAAGGGTAAATTACTGACGAATTAAATGCGGTAATTAAGTTGTGAAAGTTCAATTCACTAATGCCCCATACACACGACCAGATTTTTCACCAGCAAAAGTCTGATGTGAGCTTTTCGTCGGAAATTCCGACCGTGTGTATGCTCCATTGGACTTTTGCTGGCGGAATTTCCGCCAGCAAAAGTTTGAGAGCAGGTTTTCTATTTTTCCGAAAGAAAAAATTCCTATCGGAAAAAAAAATCAGATCGTCTGTAGCAATTTCGGCGCAGAAAATTATGATGTATTCTCGGAAACAATTTGACGCATGCTTGGAAGCATTGGACTTAATTTTCTCAGCTCGTCGTAGTGTTGTACATCACCGCGTTCTTTATGGACGTGTGACCATGTGTATGCAAGCCAAGCTTCAGCGGAATTCCGTCGGAAAAACTATCCAAGGTTTTTCCGACGGAAAATCTGGTCGAGTGTACGGGGCATAAGAATTTACTAGTAAATACCGAATGCAGTAATTGTTCGCAGTAATTACCGTATTATTTAATGCAGTATTTTACTGCATTCATAAGGATAAGGGCAGTGTATTGCAGTGTATTGCCAGAGCCTGTGACAAGCTGCCTGGCAGGTTCACGATTCTCGCCCGGTGACCACAATTATGGGAAACGGCCATGCGGTGAGTATCCAGAAGGAGGCTTGGAAGGCAAACAGCGTGGCGCCGGCTGTGACGTCACTATAATGGGATGCGTTTCCGAGCGTGCGTGCTATGAATGGTAAAATAGCTGCGTCCTTTCTCAAGCATAGGGTATGGAATCAAGGGCAGGGCAGAAGTCAGAACAAATATGTGTAAACAGGGGAAAACATTTTATAATAATGGCAATACATAACTGTAAAAATGACCACTAGACAAACAAACTAATAATTCAGATCACAGCAAAATAAAAATGATAATCAAATTGTCCTTTGCTTGCCTTTTTTGTCACAGCTTCCACATTTTATTTTCTTTTTAATGGGCTCATGAGAATCTCTTTACTATTACTAGAAAAAAGTAAGGAATTGACCCACTTGTTCCAAACCTTCTGAATGAACCTCTTATGCCCATGGACTATTTTGTCACTTCCTAACTTCAGCATGCGTGGTGACGTCACAAGCATGGACTCTGAGCTCGTGACATCCCCAGGCACGCCAAAGCTACAAGGAATTTGAATCAGTTCCTGGGAACAAATATCTCTGTTTACATGCTGGATTTTATCTGCTAAACTGTGAATTACTTGCACTATTCTGTTTTAATAAATAAGTTTACAGTTTTACACTATGTGGTCGTTTCCATTTATCCCCATGCCTATCATGATGGAATGATCCTATTATTAGCCACGGTACCACCTATACAATCATAAGAGGGGAGAAGTTTTGGATTTCCAATTTTGGGTTTATATACAGTGCTTCTGAGGCCTCGTACACACAACCGAGGAACTTGTCGTAAATAAAACATTGTTTTCCTCGACAAGTTCCTTGTTAGGCTTGTCGAGAATCTTGTCAAGCTTTCTTTCGTACACACTGTCAAGACAAAATCTTGTCGTTCTCAAACGCGGTGACGTACAACACGTACGACGGCACTATAAAGGGGAAGTTTGATTCCACTGGCGCCACCTTTGGGGCTGCTTTTGCTAATCTCATGTTACTGCGTGTTAGTAAAAGTTAGGTGAGAGACGATTCACGCTTTTCAGTCTGTTACAGCGTGACGAATGTGCTTTCTCCATTACAAACCCTACTTTTACCAAAGGCACACTCCCATCTCATACTTTATTCTGAGCATGCACGAGTCTCTTAGCACAGCCCTCAAAATTTCCACTCGCCTACTAGCATTTGGCGAGTGGATTTAAGCTGGGGGCGAGTGATGACAGGGCTGCATGACCAATCTCCCTCCAATCTGTGCCTACACTTAGAGTCCCGATGAGATTGGTGGCCAAAGAGGAAAGGTGCATGCTCAGGAAAAGTAGTCTGTTGAGCCGTGTACAGGCAGAGCAGTACACAGGTGCTCTCCTTACAATTCTCATTAAGCCATGGGACCTAACATTATGACCTCTCTGAGCCTGCCCCCCTCCCCTGGTCCCCGACCAATGTAGCTGGAGAGCAGAAAGTAATGAGTGAGGTGGAGGATTGCAAAAATTACCACTCCGGTGCAGCACTCACTGAAAGTTGCCCTGTCATGAGAGCGGCAGCCTTCTAGTTTGTGCAGTTTTCTTCTCCTTGTGCTCTATGTAAGTGTCCAACAGTTTAGCCTGAGCACTGTGAACAGACTGGTCTCAATGTGTGCTGTGCGCTGTCAGTGTGCGCTGTGCTATGGTGTCAATTGCTGTGCAGTTGTGTGGATCTCAGCGCTGGATTGTACTCCCTCCCGCTGTGCTGGAGCTCTTCTCCTCTCTGCCAGCCTGAATAAAAGGGGGAAGTGGGGACATGCAAGCATGGAGCCGCACACACAGGCTCCTGATGATGAGATGAATGGGAGAGAGAGAGAGGATGGATGGGAGTTGCAGAGGAGACAGCAAGAGAATGGGGAAGAGACCCAGTTCTAGTGCCCTGTCCCTCTGGTCTGCCCCCAGTGCCCTGTCCCTCTGATCTGCCCCCAGTGCCCTGTCCCTCTGGTCTGCCACCAGTGCCCTGTCCCATTTTGTTAACGTTGTTGCTGGTAATATTTAATTTTGTAACTTGATTCTGAATAAAACATTGTCATTCCATGAGATAATCTACGAGGGCGTGTTTACGGGTGCAATTAGGCGCAGGGCAGTGTATGAATTAGGTGGGGCAACTGGTGACGAGTAACTCTTGAGGCCTGGCTAGTAGCTCAGGGCTTGAAATTTTGAGCCCTGTCTTAGCATACACACAAACGTGTTTCTCGACAAGGAAATTGAGAACTTGTTCTCTTTTTTTCTCGTCAAGTTCCACAACAGTTTTCTCGAAGAAAAACATAAACACGACCGTTTTCCTCTGCAAAAAAAAGCTCTGCCACCAAGTTTCTTGATGGATTCTGTCGAGGAAAACGGTTGTGTGTACGAGGCCTGACTCTTATAACTTTGTGGTAAGGAGGCAATCTTTTTTTTACTCGGTGGAGGTGCACCTGCATGATCGATTCATTGATTTGTCACACCCAGTTATATTGGATGCACATCACCAGAGTTTCTAGCCAGTGGAATTTGCACCTTGTTTGGTCTCCATGGATAACAACATGAATTGCTTTGTCATATAGACTATACATTTTCTTATTTTTTTTTGTCATATTTTATTCTTCACATTATCTATTTCTCAGCGTGACAACTCTTTATCTATACTGTTTATACAGTATATGCTTTAAGCAAAATTATTATAAAATTGTACATACAATATAAGTAAAACTACATACTTAAAATGAAATACAGTTTACAATATATGTGTTTCTATCAGATTACAACACATATGAAGCAAATCAAAGGTTCTTTAGGTGTGTAAATATGCCATGACTTCATATCAAACTTTAAATCTCTTGCTTGTTTGGATGTGCAGTTTAATAGGAATCTTTTGGTTCATTGCACATCTGTAATTTTTGGGATGGATACGATTGGAACACTGAGATGACAATGGAAGGAGACATGGGAATGTAAACAATGTAGGACTGTAGGAGTTGATTTGCTTTGCTTGTGAATCACATTGTTTCCTGTACATCCTTTGGCTAATGCGTGCAAAATGTGGGGATTAAAAATCCACCCTCCTCATTTCTCACCTGGAATCAGCTGTGACAGGCATTGATCATATGAGAGCTCAGAGACTGCTACGCTCCTGTCCCTGGAAAGCTAAACAGCTGCGGCAGCAAAAATTATCTCTTTTCAAAAAATCAGGGGGTGTTCACCAAGGCTATTAATCAAAATCATTTAAGATAAAGTTAATGTATAAATAGATGTCTTTTGAACAATAGATGTTAAGTCCTAACTGATCATTCGCCTGCCTTCTATTCAGTACCAGAAGGAGACAAGAAAGGAGAGCGCATTGACTATTAAGTCGTTGAAAATGTAGCAAGCACAAACTATTTTAAGACTTACTTTACTGAAGAGATAATAACTGATTGAACTTTCACTCATTTTAAGATGCTAAGTTTACATTTATTTTAGTTTTTTTTTCTTTATTGCAAAAATGATACCTAAGGAAAAAACTATACTGATACTGTTTAACTATTCCTACTGGATGATTTCACTTACTTCAGGGTTGTAAAGCATGGGATTTTTTTATTTTAATTATAAGCCAAAAGCCATCTATAAGTGGCAGATAGACTTATGATTCTAGGCCACCTATATCAGTGGGGGAGCCACAATTACCCAGCACAGCATGCCTCCCTCGTTTTTTCATCATCAACTGCACTGTCCACCATTATGTTGTTTTGGAGACAGACAGCACTACTGACAAACATCAACAGAGCATGTCTGCACAGGCAGTGTGCTGGTGAAGAGATCTGTCCAAAACTGTCTATACAAAGTTGCTATAGAAGCTTCAAACTAAAAATATATGTGCTACTCCCAGTGGAAAAATGTGTGAGAGAGAAAAAACAGGAGAGCCCTTATTGTGTAGTATCATTAGAACATAAGTGATGGATGGGAGATACTGTGAATGGACAGGTACAAAGGGAAAAAATCACTCAAATCTGGTGAGGTTACAAAAGTACCACTGTAATTGGTATACACAACCTTAAATGTAGGCTTGTGGAGGATAAATCTGTCTCAGTGCAGCTTCTTGGAAGGTGATGGTCACACTCACACTCAGATGTTTTGCACTGGTCCAAATCTTATTCAGAAGGAACTTGAAATTAGTCAGTGACAGTGTGTAGACAGGTGCAGACTATGTTTTCCACTGTAAGTGGTGCTCTACCGCAGCAGCATTGCAGTTGGAGGGGAAGTCAAGAGGGACATGGTTCCTCTATGGTTTCCTGGATCACTGGGGAAGCTATCCAGTTGGATGCTGCCACACCATGTGACTCTGGCAGCCACCTTGGGTCAGGCAGAGCTTATCTAAGGACCTGGCTCCCAGGCTTGGAATGTAGGTAGCGTAAGGACAGGTCATCCATCTGACAGGAACATTAATAGTGGTAGGGAGAGGTTTCTGATGAGTTGGGACATGCTACCCTTCCTGAAAGCCTCCCCCATTTGGGTGCAGACTGGCAAAGCCACATTCTATCCATCAGGAGTCAGGACAGACGCTGTCGGAGCATTTGAGACCTACCGCTACCCCGTTTCCTGCAACATTCCATGAGTGTACCTAACTGGATTGTCTCCCCACTGGGTAGTTGTATTATGAGGTAAACAAACTATAGGCAGAAGCAAGCCACAGTTCCCATATTTTGAGACATTTTGGTTTCAATCATTAAGGTGGAATAAAGAAGAAATGAATGGGACTTTAAATGAGGTATGTGCGGCAACAGAAAAACAGTCAGTGTAAAAACACAATGTTTATTGCTTAATAATGATTACATAGCATGTTAGAAAAATCCATTCATGGGTTTGTGTCCATATTGACAACATCGAACAAACATTGTATGCAGAACTGGCAACAACAACAAATTGATACATTGTATAATATATATATATATCAGAAACACAAGGCAGCTACCAGACACTCCAACCAGCCGAATAAGAAGACTCCATACGAATAATTCTCCCCCAAATACGAGACAACGCTCTGTATGAGGTTCCAGCAGGAATGAAAATCTTTATTGAGAGACCACAGGCTTATATACAGTAAGAGAGGAGGTGCATGCATATTCTGCTCATATTACTCTGAAAATACACCCGTGACCAGACCTAATTAACATGAGCTAATTAACTATTCCCTTTAAGCAGCTTGGCTGTCTCCTAAACTAAAATACACATTATCACAGGACTCCTTCATACAATACAGGGTCAGTTAACACAAGCCACAATAAAAGGATCCTTAGAAGTTAGCCTGGACTCTTACAACAGACAGACAGGTGGTTGGAGTTGATGAAATTAGCATTGTTAAGCAATAGACGGTCGGCCTGTCTCATTGAACTTCCTGGAATGCCCAAATAAGGAGTTATACTTTCTGGGCATAGACCTCACAGCACACAGGGGATGACATCTTCATATTTTTTGAGAGATATTGTTAATGAATATTACTGTCCCATTTGAAGTAGTCCAAGATATAATTTATCAGTCACCCTATGCCCCTAATGGACATAGGGTGATTTAGACATAAGAGGTGCATGCAGAGCTGAAGCAAGGGTATCTCATACTTTCCAAGAGATTCTGGGTTCCACAGGCCCTCCCGTTACAATATAAAACTGGTTGAAGCATCTAATGAAGATGAGATGTATCAAATAAGCCCTACGCATTTCATGGATTTATTTAACTCCCTTTTGAGACAGGGAAAGGGGCTAAGGACACAAATATCTGTGAAAAAACACAGTATTAAACATAATAATAGAACATTTTATTGTATAAAACAATCTAGCAAGGGTGTCTGACAAAAAAGAATAGCAACCAAAGGGAGGAGATTTCTCCTCGCCCTTAGGTACTTACATATGAGCTAAATATGAAGTGTTGAGATTGCAGCAAAGGTACTGCTTAAGGCTTCTGTCACGGGAGCCGAGGTACTGGGACCCAAGGAGTGGAACAGGAGCATACATCAAACCTCCGCAGGAAAAGAATGTCCAGAGGTGATGTATGTGGGCTCCAATACCATAATTTAAAAAAATGATTGAGTGAATTATATAAAACTATACTATACAAAATCATGAATGAGAGTGAATGGAACCCTCAACAAAGGACAAGCTAAAGATACAGATGAAAGAAAAGTTAGAGGGAGGCAGAGCCACATTGTGAGAATAAATGAATAAAAACAGAGACAGATATACTTAAAACGGGGGTTCACCCTTAGAGGGCACTTTTTCCCCTTAGATTCCTGCTCGTTTTCTCTAGGGGAATCGGCTATCTGTTTTAAAATATGTGCAGTACTTACCCGTTTACGAGATGCATCCTCTCCGTCGCTTCCGGGTATGGGCTGCGGGAATGGGCGTTCCTTCTTGATTGACAGTCTTCCCGAGAGGCTTCCGACGGTCGCATCCATCGCGTCACGATTTTCCGAAAGAAGCCGAACGTCGGTGCGCAGGCGCAGTATAGAGCCGCACCGACGTTCGGCTTCTTTCGGCTACGAGTGACGCGATGGATGCGACCGTCGGAAGCCTCTCGGAAGACTGTCAATCAAGAAGGAACGCCCGCTCCCGAAGACCCATACCCGGAAGCGACGGAAGAAGATGCAGCTCGAAAACGGGTAAGTACTGCTCATATTTTAATACAAATAGCCGATTCCCCTAGACCGAACGAGCAGGAATCTAAGGGGAGAAATTTTTTTTTTTTATAAATGGGTGAACTCCCGCTTTAAAGTGGAGTTCCATTGTATTGTAAATTTAATAAAAGTCAGCAGCTACAAAAAGTGTAGCTGCTGACCTTTAAAAAAAACAGACACTAACCTGTCCCACGATCCAGCAATGTGACTGCCCGAAGCCTCGCTCCTCTCCCCCTCCTCTCTGCGGCTAAGTTATTGCTACTGTGGACACCCAGCTGTGATAGTTTGCAGCTTCACAACCGGGTGTGCACTGCGAATGTGCGAGTCACGCTGCACTCTCCTAGTGACCAGGCAATCTCCTGGGACCTGTGCCTTGTCCAGGGCTGTCTTTAATATGGTTTGGGCCCTGGGCAAACCCTTTTTTTTTAGGCCCCCCTCCAGCTTATTTTGGGCCTGGCTGGTTCACATGTATGTGTTTTGGCGGCCCTCATTTGTGCAGGCACAGCAGCCTATTGATTTGAATGGGCTGCCATGCCTTTGTTTCCTGCAGAAAAAAAAGTGCATTCAGCATTTTAAAAATATAGTTTCCTTGAAATCCATTTTGCTTTTGCACCATGCTACTTACCTGCAGTTCTTGCACACACAAAAGCACTGTGTTTTTAAAAGCGTGACCTAAATGTCTAAAAATGCAGCAAGTTTGACAGTGCGGGAACTGCAAATAAGTCACAGCAGAATGGACAGACAGTGTTGTATTTCATTGCTTGATGGACATAGGTGTGCTGTGTGCGCAGCCTATTACATGATGCATGCGCTTTTTTTTTAAGGAAATGCAGGCATGGAGGCCCATTCAAATGAATGGGCTGCTGTTCCTGTGCAAATGTGGGCCGCCAAAACACATACATGTGAACCAGCTAGGCCCAAAATAAGCCCATCAAGCAGTTAAATATAGACAGTAATGCCATGTGCTGTAAATTATGCTGTGTCCTCTGAGGCCTCACTCAGCCTGGACTGCAGGTCTGGTCAGTGTTTTAAAAAGTTCCTCTATTTTACACATGGCATGGCATGGCATGGGGATAGGGAGCCAGGGAAGGAGAAAGAAGACCTTACCTTGTCCTGGCAAGCTCAGCTCCAGCCTCTGATCTAAATAATTCTCCACAGTCCACACACACTGCTAGCCGCTGCCTAGTTTCACTTGACAAGCAGGAACCAGGCAGCACTCCTCTCCATTCCGCGGTCTCACTCCTCCCCTGCTCCTCTGAGGTACACTGGTCACTAAACACTGCACGCATAGCAAGGGGCAGGCCCTAAGCGTCAGTAGAATTCAAGGCCCCACCCACCCATGGCCAGGGCCGCTACTCGATCTAAAAAGAAAGCAACACTGGCACTGGCTGCACACCTCTGATGATTTTCAGTGCCGATTTGCGGGCAGCACGCGGGCATAACGGGCGGCTCTGCTTTGGGCCCCTAACAGTGACAGGGCCCTGGGCAGCTTCCCTGTTTGCCCTGTGGTAAAGACGGCTATGGCCTTGTCCCAGAAGATTGGGAAGGGGCCATCTAGGGGGAGAGGAGGAGTTGCTTGGGTGGCCAAGTGACGGAAGGAGGAAGTGGGACAGGAAGTACTTGTCAAAACCAGGTACTCACTCCAACCCAAAAAAAATGACATGCCAAATGTGGCATGTAAGGGGGTGAGGAGTACCTAAAGCGGAATTTCGACTTTTGGGTGGTGCTTCAATTATAGAGAACCCCCTATGAGTAGGTGAGGGTGTGTACTCAAGAGACTAAAATAAAGTCACATATAAGATCTCCAGTGATTACCTTGAACAAGAAGCCATGATCTAGATGAGTGTGTGCAGTGTGCACAGTGTATGATGCCAGAAGGAATGTCTGGAAACAATCATTAAGGATGCTAGACAATTTCTCATTAGTCAGCATCATATAGTCTTTGACTACTTGAAAGTGGACTGTGGGCATCTTCCAGGCTTTGGCTATCATTTGCTTTACCTCCAGGAAAAAGAAAAAGGCCTGGAATTGTGTGATGAGGGAGGGTCATCATCTTTTCCTTGGCGACTATTGAATGTGGTAAACTTTGAACAGGACCACCTAATGTGAAGTACATGATCGTGTTGATCACATCCCCTAAAGCACCTGTCACCTGTCGGATTGGCACAGGCTATTTGAGCTACAACCAAATACAACCAAAAGAGAACCTTGGAGGCAATTTCTAAAATAGATGTATTAATAGAACATTTTGCTATCCTGGACCAGATTTTATCTTAGTCTTCCAGCTCTAGGGAGTTGTTGAGGTCTTGCTCCCATTCCAGAACATATGAAAGAGATTAATGAGACTCACATGCAAGTGTAGAGTATAAAAGCGATATGAGTCTGGGTGACCCTGGGGGTAAAATATGGCATGAATATTTGAAGGCTGATTTTGTGTATGAAAATGTAGAATTTTTCCTTGGGGTCTGCTGTTGGAGGCGTAGATAAAAAATATTCTGCGTTAGGCACTTCATGGTGTTCCTGTAAGAAAGCCAGGTGGGAAAAGTGTGTGAAGTCAGGAAGTGGTGTACATGGGTGAATCTGTGGGTGGTCCACCAAACAAAAGACCTCAGCTGATCTAGACCTGGAGTAAATAGTGGGTTATTAAGATTAGGCAATACTGGGAACATTAACTTTCCTAAATATGAGTCTCAAAGTTTCAAACTGTGCTTCATCAGGGGGTTTAAAGCGCATGGACTGGCTTTATGTGAAAGCCAAAGTTAGGCTGTGATTGGAATAGAGTCACAATTCAGGAGTTCCAATAATACGCATAGGGAAACATCCAAAGTGGTGTGTAAAAAAGAGAGTTGAGAAATGTGTGCTGCTTTATAGTAGGACTTGTTAGCCTCCCTCTGATAGCAATAAAGTAAAAGAAAAAACTGTACACACCCCATATAGAAAGCAAAGAATATCAAGCATGTGTATATCAAAATCAATTATGCCACATATGTGAGGTATCGGCATGAATCTTGGAGTTAGAGCAATAATTCTAAAGTGATAATTCATGGTTAACTATAAACTGCTAACCTGTAAAAGCTTTTAAAACATTGTCTATGGAGAACTTTGAATACCTGCAACTTCACAGGCATGCACAATTTTAAAGGTATCTATTTACTTGATGCAACCCAATTCTTTATATTTTACCAATAAATCAGTATAATATTGTGTTTGTTTGCACTAAAATAAATTTTTGTGCAAATATTGTGCAACATTAAAAAATTAACTATCACCATTTTATTCTCCAGGATCTGTGCTTTAAGAAATATATACTTTTTGGGAGGTTCACAGTAATTTCTAATTAAAAAATGATTTTATCATGTCACGTAAGCAAAAAAAATAAAAAGCTGCCTCTGTAGGCAAGTGGCCAATACTCAAATGATCAATTACCAAAGATGTCCAGTAGTAGCATCTAGATTTGGCTTGTTTTACTGTAAGACCTGCAAAGTGTGTACATTTAGTAAGAATTCAGTAGAATACTACAAAGTTATGAGAGGGTTAGTGAGGAGTGGACTAAAAGTGGAGTCCAGCATTCAAGATCCTGGTTGTATCTGTGTTATGCCTGATCACTATTGCTAAAGGATAAAATATAGTAAAGATGATCTTTGTGAAGTACTTCAAAAAATGTTAAAAGATTGTGAATAGTATTGTGCCTTTCTTACCATACAGGGAGTGCAGAATTATTAGGCAAGTTGTATTTTTGAGGATTAATTTTATTATTGAACAACAACCATGTTCTCAATGAACCCAAAAAACTCATTAATATCAAAGCTGAATATTTTTGGAAGTAGTTTTTAGTTTGTTTTTAGTTTTAGCTATTTTAGGGGGATATCTGTGTGTGCAGGTGACTATTACTGTGCATAATTATTAGGCAACTTAACAAAAAAAAATATATACCCATTTCAATTATTTATTTTTACCAGTGAAACCAATATAACATCTCAACATTCACAAATATACATTTCTGACATTCAAAAACAAAACAAAAACAAATCAGTGACCAATATAGCCACCTTTCTTTGCAAGGACACTCAAAAGCCTGCCATCCGTGGATTCTGTCAGTGTTTTGATCTGTTCACCATCAACATTGCGTGCAGCAGCAACCACAGCCTCCCAGACACTGTTCAGAGAGGTGTACTGTTTTTCCTCCTTGTAAATCTCACATTTGATGATGGACCACAGGTTCTCAATGGGGTTCAGATCAGGTGAACAAGGAGGCCATGTCATTAGTTTTTCTTCTTTTATACCCTTTCTTGCCAGCCACGCTGTGGAGTACTTGGACGCGTGTGATGGAGCATTGTCCTGCATGAAAATCATGTTTTTCTTGAAGGATGCAGACTTCTTCCTGTACCACTGCTTGAAGAAGGTGTCTTCCAGAAACTGGCAGTAGGACTGGGAGTTGAGCTTGACTCTATCCTCAACCCGAAAAGGCCCCACAAGCTCATCTTTGATGATACCAGCCCAAACCAGTACTCCACCTCCACCTTGCTGGCGTCTGAGTCAGACTGGAGCTCTCTGCCCTTTACCAATCCAGCCACGGGCCCATCCATCTGGCCCATCAAGACTCACTCTCATTTCATCAGTCCATAAAACCTTAGAAAAACCAGTCTTGAGATATTTCTTGGCCCAGTCTTGACGTTTCAGCTTGTGTGTCTTGTTCAGTGGTGGTCGTCTTTCAGCCTTTCTTACCTTGGCCATGTCTCTGAGTATTGCACAACTTGTGCTTTTGGGCACCCCAGTGATGTTGCAGCTCTGAAATATGGCCAAACTGGTGGCAAGTGGCATCTTGGCAGCTGCACGCTTGACTTTTCTCAGTTCATGGGCAGTTATTTTGCGCCTTGGTTTTTCCACACGCTTCTTGTGACCCTGTTGACGATTTTGAATGAAACGCTTGATTGTTCGATGATCACGCTTCAGAAGCTTTGCAATTTTAAGAGTGCTGCATCCCTCTGCAAGATATCTCACTATTTTTGACTTTTCTGAGCCTGTCAAGTCCTTCTTTTGACCCATTTTGCCAAAGGAAAGGAAGTTGACTAATAATTATGCACACCTGATATAGGGTGTTGATGTCATTAGACCACACCCCTTCTCATTACATAGATGCACATCACCTAATATGCTTAATTGGTAGTAGGCTTTCGAGCCTATACAGCTTGGAGTAAGACAACATGCATAAAGAGAATGATGTGGTCAAAATACTCATTTGCCTAATAATTCTGCACTCCCTGTAGCAGAAGGGGAAGATTATAAGGCAGATATCCATGGGAGTGTTGATTCCCCAAAACCCCAATTCTGCAAGACATATTGTAGGTAATCCCCAGAGAGGGAGACAAATGCTTTTTAAATGTCACAGGAATTTACATTGGTGTAGAAAGTGAGTGAGGTGAATCCCTTTGTGGATATTGTCCCCTGCTTGTTGTCCTGGGACAAATCCCACTTGGTCTCTTTGAATAAGAGAGCAGACATATGTGTTGATTTTGAAGCCAAGAAACGTACCTAATAATTTCAGGTCAACATTTAGGAGCGATATAGGTCTACAATGCTGATGATTGCAGGAGTTGTTTGAGCTCATAGGGAAAACTGTGATGTGTGCCTACAGGGACACAGGTGAGGGACAGTTTCCCATTCTGAGGGTGTTAAAAAGGTGGGTCAGGTGGGTGACTAAGAGTGAGGAATATTTTTTTTAGTAAAGACCTGAGAAGCTGTCCAGACTGGGTGTTTTGAAGGGTTTCAGGGATTTGATAGCTAGGGAAAACCTCAGCCTAAGAGATGTCTTATTGGAAAAGTTTGCGTGCTTCATCAGAGATGGTAGTGGGTAGTTTAGGGTAGTTTATTGTAATAAATGGTCCGAGGTCAGAGGTAGGGTCACTACCATGTTTTCTAAGTTGAAAAGGGTTGGAGGGTTTCCCCACTGAGTTAAGTTTCTTGGCCATTATATAGCCAAGTTTGTTTGCACAGGAGTACAATTTATCTTTAGACCACCCTAGGGGCAGTAAGCAGAAGATCCAACTTGTTGGCATTAGTGTCATATGTGCTTCTATTTGAGGGTGTAGGTTAAGATATCCATGGTTCCTCTACTTGAGCTAAAAGTGAAGAGATTTCTCGAATGCTGTGTTCACGCAAGGCCTTTTTGCGAGAGGCCATGTGAATCAAGAATCCCTGGATGGTGACCTTGTAGGTCTCTCAGATTATGATTGAGAAAGCTACAAAACACATGTTTGCTGGCAGATAGGTTTCAATATGTAAATGGAGGTGAAGTGGAGTCTCATGAGTAGTGAGAATGGGCTCATTTAGCCCTCAGTTAAAAGACTGTACAGTTAGGGCGAGTTAACATGCAATTTAGCAAAATAGGATGATGGTTTGACCAGGTCTGGATGTCTATCCTGTCAACCAAGGGTAATTCTTGTAGTAACAAAAAGCAAGTAGAAAGATCTACCTGCACTCTACATTTCACAACAATAGTGGAGACTGCTGCAACCTGAATACAAGATATATTCACAGAATGCAACCAGCAGCAGGTGGTGCTGTCTCTTTAGATATGTCAGTTATAAGAAAAGGTGCTCATGTGCTTAAACAATAAATACATAAAAAACATTCATAAACAATTATAAAGAATCGATCGTCAAAAAAGTGCTCATGTGCATATAAAATGAATATATACATAAATAAAAATACAAAAATGAATAAATAGATACAGTACATTAGAAAGTTCATCAAAAGTCCACAAATATTAAGGCAGACTGGTGCTGCAAAATCTCTAGGCACCACCGTGCACCTCCATGTGGATCATCACCTCCACCTGTGCCAACTGCTTACTGGGAGTTATTAACCTCAAAGTTATAAGTGGTAATACAGCATGAAAAAAAGCTCTCCACATTCCCAACAGCAAAAACCTGGCTCCCCACTAGATGGCTTGTATCACATTTAAGAGAAGAAATTAAGTATTGAATTCACCTTATTGGCTATAAGTGATCAGACGAGAACAATACGGCAAGGTCAAAGTCTCCTGTTATTTGTGGAATGGAGGACCAGTCAATCAAAGAGGTGCATGTCAACCCAGTGACATCCTTAAAGTTCTTACCCCTATGTGGACTTTGGATCTGAGTGCGGAGCTCCAGATGTTGGGGGTGTATGCAGGAGGGTGCATTTTCAGTTTTCTCCCATGAAGGTCTCACTGGGCTGCTGTTGTTTTCAGCTTGGTGTAGCAGATGTAGAGATTCCAGCTTGGATTGGGTGTCCTCTGGGATACTGATGGAGTGTTTCTGGTCTTCGTAGTTGAAGTTCAACTTAAATAGGAATCCTCATTTATATTTGATCTGTTTTGCGATATCAACACAGATGTGTAGGGCTTCATTTGTTTGCCTTTCTGAATAGTGATCGGGAACAGGCCTGTTAAAAGTTGGCACTAGTGGTCCTAAAGACAGGGTCAGGTTTATCATGGGCTGCCTGCAGGAGGGTCACCTTTTGTACAATATAAGGTAAAATTGATAATGATGTCGCATGGAGGGCTATCTTAGGTCCAGGAGAATGACGAATGGGGTTGAAGTTCAAAAGGAATGGAGGGGGTCAGTTACTGAACTATCTGGCTTCCACTGACGAGACTTTAAATTTTAGAGTTAGGACTGAAGTACACAGAGAGCCTTGATGGGGCCTGCAGCTTACACATGCATTTGCAAATGCATGCAACTAAACTTCTGTTTTTAACGCATACCGTTAGACAAGTGAATTTGGTTGGTTGCTGATTGGTTGGTAAGTTTGAGCTTGGATATTCTATGTTGTTTTTGTATGTATATGCGCCTTTTCCAGTGCTCCTTACTTTATAGACCAGTCATAGGTAGGGGCAGTGACATTTGTTTTTTGTATTGATGTCATTGTGGTCAGGCAACGCACTGGCACCTTTGCTTCTATGTTCTGGGTGTTTAGTGTGCTCCTGCCCCTTTAAGGAGGGCTGGGCTACCTCCAGTCACCTGCCCTTTATCTATCCATCAGCATGCATGTGCTTCCACCGAGGAGACTTTACATTTTAGAGTTAGGACTGCAGTAGACAGAGAGCCTCGACGGGGCCTGCAGCTTACACATGCATTTGCAAATGCGTGCAACTAAACCTCTGTTTTTAACGCATACTGTTAGACAGGTGAATTTGGTTGGTTGCTAAATGGTCAGGAAGTTTGAGCTTGAATATTCTATGTTGTTTTTGTATGTATACGCGCCTTTTCCAGTGCTCCTTACTGTATAGACCAGTCATAGGTAGGGGCAGTGACATTTTTTTTCTGTGGCTAGGAGTTAGATGCATGATGATTTCAGGAATGCCCCGCCACAAGTGCGAGTTTGTTAATTGCTGCTGTTAGTTCTTTCTGTAGCATTGATTTAAATCCTGTGAAAGGTTCAGCATAGCTGAGTGCTAAGCCCTGCTTTTCTGCCAAAACGTCTGCAATATTTTCGGGGTCAAAATGGTTCTAGGTCTCCTGTGGTGATTGGCAGGGAAGGCTCTAAAATCAAGGCCAGGGCTTCTGCCATTTTGCTCCAAGGGTGGGCCTCATCTTGAGGTTTCCCAATGGATTCCAGTTATTTTAATCATGGTGATTTTGCATCACATGTGGATGATATTTAGGGTGGCGTGCATGTCCGCTCCTCCAGACTGACATTGACCCATCAAGGCATTCCGATATTTGAATAACTCCAACCAAGAGCCAGCCCACTGCTTGCATCAGAGCGGAAAAAACTTAAAGAAGTACTAAGGCAGGGTGCTGATATGTTTCCAGAAAACTTTGTACAGCAACCTTCCATCAGCAATGATCTGCCTACATCACTTAAAGAAGCACAGACATCCAGTGATGATGTCATTAGTTCTAAAATAAAATATGTAATAAAAAGGAAAGGTTTTATTTAAAAGTGTAATTACCATATTAGTTCAAGAGGGGGAGGGAGGAACCAGGGAAGGCAAAAAATATACAGAAAAAACTTTAGCTTTTAATATGATATCTTATATATGTGTAGCGCCTGTGTAATTTCAGTACCGGTGCTATCTTAAATTTAAGGGGGATGAGAGAGTTAGTTAGCTCTCATCCAGTTGATTTGTCTAAATTGGGTCTCTGTTTCAGCTGGGCTGTACTGTGGGCTCACTCTGTTGTTGCTGGGGTGCTATACCACCCCGGAGCGACAGGTGGCACCAGTGGAGTCCAGGCTGGGGTGCCTCTTGCCAGCAGCCAATCGGGAGGGGTTTTCCCTCGTGGGGCATGCTGGGAGAGGGTACTTCTGGAGCAGACACTATTGGGCGGGGTTCTTGTTTCTGGTGCGGCACCCACCTTTAGGGTGACCACACATCACGGCCTCCGGCGAGATAGCCTACCAGGGGGAAAGGGGAATAGCCGCTCCAGGTGGGAACCCAGATGAACATCCATTGTTGCAGACAACTCAGGTGCAGGCAATGCACTTAGCAAAGCAGGAACAAAGATTTTCTCTGGACAGCCGCACACTGAACAAATTGTAGCCTTTATTGAAAAAAGGAGGAGGAGGAGGCCGGGGTGCGCGTGCCATGCGGTGTTCCTGGTTCCGGGACCATGTTGGCCCAGAACATTTAAAGCTGTGGTGGGGCCCCAGTATTCGACTGGGTCCTCAAATTCTGAGGAAAAGATCCCAAGCAAGGGTGCTGTTCAGTGGGGAGTAAGCCTGAGGAGAGCCAAGAGAGGCAGGCAATCCAATAGGGCCTCGACAATCCATCGGGGATCAAGGTAACCGAACACTGAAAGGTTGGATGTCAGCCACCTGTCAGTCGGTGACCCAAGTGAGAACTACCTGAGGGAGATTCAGGCACAAATACTACTGAATAGGATTTTTCTCCATTATCTACATCCTAGGAAAGGGTCTGTGGCAGAGACTCGTTTTCCTCAAAGTTCCAAGTGATACCCTGGCTGCCAGGTCGGTGTGAGAGGCCTGTCCAGGTACACTATACCCACTCCGGCTGGAGTGGCGACGAAAGTAAAAGTGTTGTGGGAAGCAGGACTGCTTCTGTACTACTGAACCTGAATCTGCTATTTCTCCTCCTCATCCATCTTTGCTATCTACCTCAAGTTTATTGTTTACTGTGTTGGGTAAAATAAAAGCACAAGAAAAGACACCTGCTGTTTGGACATTCCATCATTGCTGCTCTCATCATCTACCCCTAGACGCTCACAGAGGTAACACGCCATCCCAATCTATAACCAGTGGCTCCTTCGGGGGTGAGCATAACACGTGGGGGCTCGTCCGGGATTTGGCTGTTGCCTCTGACAATGGAACTGTGAGATTTTATTTCTATGTCCTAGGAAAGGGTCTGTGGCAGAGACTCGTTTTCCTCAAGGTTCCGAGTGATACCCTGGCTGCCAGGTCGGTGTGAGAGGCCTGTCCAGGTACACTATACCCACTCCGGCTGGAGTGGCAACGAAAGTAAAAGTATTGTGGGAAGCAGGACTGCTTCTGTACTACTGAACCTGAATCTGCTATTTCTCCTCCTCATCCATCTTTGCTATCTACCTCAAGTTTATTGTTTACCGTGTTGGGTAAAATAAAAGCACAAGAAAAGACACCTGCTGTTTGGACATTCCATCATTGCTGCTCTCATCATCTACCCCTAGACGTTCACAGAGGTAACACGCCATCCCAATCTATAACCCAGCGGCTCCTTCAGGGGTGAGCGCTACATATACTAAACTACAACATTTAAAAATATGCACTCTTGTTAGACCCCTTTCACACTGGGGCTGGAGGTGCGGTGGTGGTATAGCGCCGCTATTTTTAGCAGTGCTATACCGTTGGAATTGTGGTGGTATTCGGCCGCTAGTGGTGCAGATTTAACCCCCGCTAGCAACCGGAAAAGGGTTAAAAACGACATAACCGCGGTTTCCCATTGCTTTCAATAGGAAGCAGCAGGGGAGGAGCGGTAACACACTGCTCCTCTCATCGCTCCAAAGATGCTGCTAGCAGGACTTTTGGAGCGGTCCTGCTAGCGCACCACTCCAGTGCGAAAGCCCTCAGGCTTTCACACTGGAGAAACATCAGCTGCTGTTTAGGGTTGGTTTGCAGGCTCTATTTTTAGCGCAATAGCGACTGCAAACCGCCCCAGTGTGAAAGGGGCCTTAGGAACAAAAGATACAAATATATCATTTTAAAAGAGGAAATTATGACTTAATTGATTTAATATCAAACAAAAATTATGCCTCACATTTATTTTAAACATCAACACACACGGCTAGTGTATGATATGTAAAGGAGTTTATGTACACTCGTGGGCTCAAAATGTATACATATGTATGATGTGTGTGTGTGTTGCATAAGCATTTTCTAATTATTTTATTACTAAATTTTTCTGCTTTTTTTTTTTATTTTTTTACTTTACTGCCATTACAAAGAAACAGACATGCCCTTTGCACTGTCTGCTGAACTCAAAGTTGTGTTTCTGAGCATGAATAATGGTTCAAAAATATAATTTAACAACCAGGATATAATAAACACATTCACAACTGTAAAGGAGGGACAAGAACCATGACCTTACTGCTATGTGCATGGCAGTGGAAAGATTCAAACAAAGCTATCTAATTTTATTAAAAGTTTAACTAAGGATAAACTGAGGAACAACTGACAGCTATTTTTCAAACCAGTCTAATAATTCTGTCTTGATTCTGAATGTATACATATGAATCGCAAACATATAAGCACTTCTGACAAATCCCAGATCTGCCAGCTCACCAGTTCAGGTTTGGCTAAGTATGAAGGATTTTTATACTTGTTCGTGTAACATAGATTTTAGTTACAGAATGTTTTGTGTAGTATTAGGCACCTAACAAATACAGATGGTGCAGCGCTCAAATAAAATAATAAAAGATGAATAAAAAGTCCATAAAATCGCAGTACACCTTCAGTGAGTGCCAATGTAGACAGACAGATGACTGTGTAGGTAACTTCACACGTGCTAGACACACATCCACCACCACATGAAATGGCCTCTCACCTCACCATCTGGACCCTTTGATTATGGAGGGTCAAATGCGCTTTATGTCTAAATATCAGCAAATCCAGCAGTAGTAGAGACGTCACAGAGAAACCGATAGGTCATCCCAGGTCATGTAATAAACAAATGCCAAAACATAGTGCTCTCTGTTTGGATAAACGATTTAATCGTAATAAAAGATAAAAAACACTCACAATGAAGGCACCGCGATCAGTGCCGATGTACAGTGAGGAAAATAAGTATTTGAACACCCTGCTATTTTGCAAGTTCTCCCACTTGGAAATCATGGAGGGGTCTGAAATTGTCATCGTAGGTGCATGTCCACTGTGAGAGACATGATAAAAAAAAAAAAAAAACAGAAATCACAATTTATGATTTTTTAACTATTTATTTGTATGATACAGCTGCAAATAAGTATTTGAACACCTGTCTATCAGCTAGAATTCTGACCCTCAAAGACCTGTTAGTCTGCCTTTAAAATGTCCACCTCCACTCCATTTATTATCCTAAATTAGATGCACCTGTTTGAGGTCATTAGCTGCATAAAGACACCTATCCACCCCATACAATCAGTAAGAATCCAACTACTAACATGGCCAAGACCAAAGAGCTGTCCAAAGACACTAGAGACAAAATTGTACACCTCCACAAGGCTGGAAAGGGCTACAGGGAAATTGCCAAGCAGCTTGGTGAAAAAAGGTCCACTGTTGGAGCAATCATTAGAAAATGGAAGAAGCTAAACATGACTGTCAATCTCCCTCGGACTGGGGCTCCATGCAAAATCTCACCTCGTGGGGTCTCAATGATCCTAAGAAAGGTGAGAAATCAGCCCAGGACTACACGGGAGGAACTGGTCAATGACCTGAAAAGAGCTGGGACCACCGTTTCCAAGGTTACTGTTGGTAATACACTAAGACGTCATGGTTTGAAATCATGCATGGCACGGAAGGTTCCCCTGCTTAAACCAGCACATGTCAAGGCCCGTCTTAAGTTTGCCAATGACCATTTGGATGATCCAGAGGAGTCATGGGAGAAAGTCATGTGGTCAGATGAGACCAAAATAGAACTTTTTGGTCATAATTCCACTAACCGTGTTTGGAGGAAGAAGAATGATGAGTACCATCCCAAGAACACCATCCCTACTGTGAAGCATGGGGGTGGTAGCATCATGCTTTGGGGGTGTTTTTCTGCACATGGGACAGGGCGACTGCACTGTATTAAGGAGAGGATGACCGGGGCCATGTATTGCGAGATTTTGGGCAACAACCTCCTTCCCTCAGTTAGAGCTTTGAAGATGGGTCGAGGCTGGGTCTTCCAACATGACAATGACCCGAAGCACACAGCCAGGATAACCAAGGAGTGGCTCTGTAAGAAGCATATCAAGGTTCTGGCGTGGCCTAGCCAGTCTCCAGACCTAAACCCAATAGAGAATCTTTGGAGGGAGCTCAAACTCCGTGTTTCTCAGCGACAGCCCAGAAACCTGACTGATCTAGAGAAGATCTGTGTGGAGGAGTGGGCCAAAATCCCTCCTCCAGTGTGTGCAAACCTGGTGAAAAACTACAAGAAACGTTTGACCTCTGTAATTGCAAACAAAGGCTACTGTACCAAATATTAACATTGATTTTCTCAGGTGTTCAAATACTTATTTGCAGCTGTATCATACAAATAAATAGTTAAAAAAATCATACATTGTGATTTCTGGATTTTTTTTTTTTTTGATTATGTCTCTCACAGTGGACATGCACCTATGATAACAATTTCAGACCCCTCCATGATTTCCAAGTGGGAGAACTTGCAAAATAGCAGGGTGTTCAAATACTTATTTTCATCACTGTATACAGCATGTATATTGAGCAAAGTGATAGCCGCGGGTGACGTCACGATGCTCCTTCCGTACGCGTTACGTCCTCTATGGGCGGGGACTTCTTCAGCGGTAAAGGAGGCGTGGAGAACACCTGCTATTTATGTGTGTAAGTTGCCATAGGAACCCAGCGTGTTACTTATGGAAAATCAACATACGCCGAGTGTCAGAAGGCACCTGGTTTGTAAATGTTGCAAGTCATAAGGTTCAAACATTATATACCGTATTTAACTTTTAAGCCCTGTACGGATATCTGATGGAATCTAATCTGATGGATTTTTTCATCGGATATCCGATTAAGCTGACCGTGCCAAAATGAGGTGATGTACAACACTACGACGAGCCGAAAAAAAATGAAGTTCAAAGCTTCCGAGCATGCATCGACTTGATTCTGAGCATGCATGGATTTTTGTCCGATGGAGTTCCACACAGACGATCAAATTTTTTGTTTGTTATCCATAGGAAAATTTTAAAACATGTTCTATTTTTTTTCACCGATGGAAAAAAAAACTATGGGGCCCACACACGATCGGTTTGACCGATGAAAACAGTCCATCGGTCTGTTTTCATTGGACAAACCGATCGTGTGTACACGGCATATAAGGGAAGTTTCAGGAACAGTTTACCCTCAATTTTCAGGGTTAAAAAATGTTATACGCCAATAAATACAGTACTTATATAGGCCCATTCAATAACCTAATACGAGAAACAGTGTTGATGTGCAAAGTGCAACAGCCCATCTTATCCAATCAAACATGATCACTTTATTGATATGATTAAAGTAAAGTAAGATCTTATTGTTATGGACCTGGCACTTCTCCCTTTGAGTGACTTTACTGAATGAACCTGCGATACCCTAATTATGTCCGTCTATCTGCACCTTTTATCCTGAATGTAAATTTTATACTGTACATCCTATGCTATTGTAGGTGTATATAACATGCTTTCTGTATTTTTTCTATAGTTTTTGATATTTTACTTATTGTACATTTATTTTTACTTGTGCCATGTAGTTGTGTTTTTCCTTGCTCCATTTCATTGCTAGGCTTCTGGCCAAAACATAATCCAAAGTGTAAATAACAGACAAGTGCCAGTTTGCAGAAGGACGGTACCAGTGCAATGACCTTGTGATGTTAATTGGAAAGAAAAGAAAGACATAAGCATAAACTGTGTTGCACTAAATAA